>NC_089726.1:22182558-22382312 GCF_035083965.1 Branchiostoma lanceolatum
AAGTAACATTTTTTTGAGTACGAACCAAGATGATGTATTCTCTTACGCCAGAATTGTATATAAATGCATAATGATAATTCGTGTATAGATGCACATGATGTAGGTTCTAACGCAATTTCAACCTTGTAACTTATTGATTGTGAAATGCATTGTATCTCCTACCAAGGTTAGCCCCTAGGGCCATGACAATAGCAACATGTTGGGCATCCTTGACTGTTTCATGTATGTACGTTTCAGCAAAACAAATAGTCGGACGAATGAATGAATAGTGCGCGGTGTACAGTGTAGCACTCGACATCTCCAATCTCCGATAACCTCCAAGCAGATGTTGGAAGGTAGCCTGATCTGCTGAGTACCAGCCTCCGTAGTGACCGCTGGCTCCAAAAAAATTGCTTGCAAACTCCGTGGTTAGCGATTTTTTGAGCCAGCGGTCACTACGAAGGCTGGTACTCAGGCTAGTTGGAAGGCAAATCGTTAGAATTTTGTGGCTCCCACAGCCGGCCTTATAATTCCCAAGAAGAAAAAGAAAACAGTAGCAGCTAGCCAGGAAAAGATTACAACTTTGCCTCCCAACGTCTGCTTGGAGCTCATCAGTGCCCGACACTCGTGAATGCCCCCTTACTTTACTTTCTTACTTTGGTCGAGCTCCCGCTCTCCAATCTCCAATAATCTGCAAGCAGATGTTGGAAGGCAAAATCGTTAGAATTTTGTGGCTCCCACAGCCGGCCTTACAATTCCTAAGAACTTTTAAAAAAAAGAAAATAAAACAGTAAAAGCGAGCCAAGAAAAGATTACAATTTTGCCTCCCAACTTCTGCTTGGAGCTCATCGGTGTCCGACGCTCATGAATGTCCCCCATTATCCCCATTGTGACCGTCCAGTAATCGGTCCTCTTCGGTTACAACTCCCTTTGGGGTATTACCGGCTACTTGATTGGTGTATTATTCCCTGTGGAGACCAACTGGTAATTTCCAAGCAGATCTCCACGGTGCCAAAATCGTACAAGCTAGCCAGAGAAGCTCCAGTCAGTTGTCAGTTGCAATAAACTTGAACTCCTTCTGCCAGTTGGAGACGGTCTTTGTAACCGTTGGGTCTGCTTGGAGACTAGCCAACTGGCCCTTACCATAGTCTCTACCAGACTAACCACGCCGGCTATAGGGAGAATATTTGCCAGGCGGATTTGGCCACAATAGGGTTTCAGGGGGATATGTTAACCTTACCGTGGACTGACTCTACTGGCCAATCATTCCTTTTTTTGCCGAATTCTACGATCCGTACCCCCGTAGGGAGGCCTGTTGGAGGCTAACCTTACCAGGGCAGCTACCTCCTATGATTAACACTATATGTCCAGTTTCTCACTTTTTCATCTCCCCCTTAAGTGTTTATAGACTAAAGATTTCAACTTTACAAATTCTAAAGTACGCAACATTATTAATGCATAGAAATCGCAACGCCGGGAGGCCAAGGCTTCGATAAATAAAGAAACTTCTAGTAGACTGTACACTTTAGTTCCTTCTCCTCTGTTATATCAAGGTGGTAATCTCCCTGGTTATAAACTTGAAGTATTCATCTACATTGTACTTGCATGTAGGTTAATCATTTTGCATGTAGAGTTGTAGAAAACCTTACGAAAGTCGCTGTACTTTTGTTGTGTCAATAAAGATTTCTATACCTATATACTCCATTAGTACCTATTTAGCTGTTTTCCTACAGTCAGCCCCGGATACGAATTTGAAAATACATGTACATGTAGTATTAAAAAAGGCGAAAGTCCTTGCTCTTTGAATTCAGCTTTCTTGATCACACAACCATTTGAGTAGCTTGGAATCCAAACCTACTATAGCTCCCGAGCCTCCTCTCCGGAGTAGCTTGGAGTCCAGCCTTCTTAGGATTTAGTCCGTGCCAAGTCCCGTAGCGGATTACCATTTGAGGTGTTAGCGTCAATGTTTAGTAATGGTAGATGACACGCGTACGGTATCTTTCGATCCAATGGTAACAAGGAGAAAGTCAGAAAATCATCGTATCGAGCAGTCAGTCGGTCACACATATCATACATGCGATCAGCAGCCATGTCAGTTTTCAGGTCTCTACATGAATCACACGAACGAAGGCAGAGTCGGTCAGTTGCAGGCCTTCTCATGTGGAGCCGGCGCTTTTGGGGAGCGCTGATTCGTGATTTTCAACATATCGGGGCAAGATTATTTTGCTGAAGAAATAATTTTCAAGGGCGGCTAAGTCGATCACTCTAAAAAAAATAACTTGGCCCCGACGTGTTGAAAATTGCGAATCAGCGTTCCCCGGGAGATATACGCCAGCACCGCCTAGAAGGCACCGAAAGGAAGCTAGTCAGTGCTGTGATACTCTAGAAAGGCCAAGCAGAGGAGTGGTGCCGGCTGGTTTTTTTCGGGCTTTCTACATTGTCATTTTTGTGTGTCAAAACGTCTAAAAACACGTCAAAAACCAGCTGGAACCACTCCTCTGCTTGGAGAGTATTGCTGTGATATAACGATGATATATATACAATACGTTATCACCAATCATGGTGGTTACTATTGACTTCAAAGTCAGTCCAACCTATGGAAGGTCGAAGGTTCAGTGAAAATTAGTTTTGGATGAAAAGTTTGAAACTTCCAAATGATATGTGCGATACAGGACTGTAGATGATCAATGGCAGGTAGCGCCTCTTGTATCGCACATATAAGATGTCAGCTGGTCCACTTCAATCACATCTGTGTTTTTTTCAAGGAGTATGTTTGTTCCGGAAAATTATTTGATCTTTTAAGTTTGATCGATTTTTTTTCTACAAATGATTTCACCAAAAGAAGATTCTAAAGTAGACCGGCAAATCGCTCGACGCAAGTTCAATAACGTTCAAATGACTCTACGATGTTAATTGGATTGTAAGGCTGATTTTATTGATTGATTGTAGTATTGTATTTAAACTAGTGCTGTGTAATTCACATTGCCTTTGTATCTGTCTGTCCATACATGTCGACTCTCCAATATCAGCTACGCTGCCTCGAGAGTCGGTGTGATGTATTGTAACATCTGACAATACGGTTATATTAAAAAGGGGAACAACGAAATTTCAGAATACTCAACATGGATATTTGCAAAAGAAGATGCAAGTATGTAACTCTACGGGTGGCTTACTTCTTCGACAAACTATTCAATCCAATTTTGGCCAATTCTTTTTTCACAGCAACCATCGATTTTGGTGGACACATGCTGCGTTTTGACAACTGCGCTTCTTTTGCGGCGTCACATAAACTGATGTCAATTTTTGTACGCACATCAAAATACATAAAGCCTTTCTTATTCTACTAACATGTCCAAGTATAACCAGTTTTAATTCGATGAATAAACACTGGAAAAACGAAACCCTGCGACCGATACACCCAGTCCCGGCAAATGACTGACAGCCAGCTTTATCTTTGATCACTATCGCTCCAATTCCGTCAAAAAAATGGAAAGAAAAAAACGTTTTCAAAGAGATCTTTCAAAGAACACCAAAAAAGTCAGCCGGGTGTGGCGTGTGGGTTCGAAATCGCGGCAATTATCGCGTTTGTTCCACTGAATTTGCACAGGGAGTGAGTCACAGCTCGTGTTTTGATAGGCCATGACTAAACAAGCGGCCTTTCTGTTTCCCTCCCTCTAGTACGCCTACGGGCAGCTTCAGTTCCTTTTTGGATGGATCCAACATGGCGGCGGCGCGCGAAGCAGTGAGTCTCCAGACCAAACTAACAGACGATTTCCTGGTCTGTGCCATCTGTATGGACACGTTTGTCCGTCCGAAAGTCTTACCGTGCCAGCACAGGTTCTGTGCGGCGTGTCTGACGAGTTACGCCGCCGGGAGGAGCCAGTTTCCCTGCCCGTTGTGCCAGCAGTGGGTAGACCTGCCATGGGGAGGGGTGGACGCTCTGCCCGTAGACTTCCTCGTCAACAGTCTCGTCGAAGCAGTTCGGTAAGCCCGTAGCCAAACGGCTACGCTTGTTGGTTGAAATATACACATAAGTCCATAGATTTTCAGCGTAGTTTAAGCGTTAAAACGGTAGATTTCGCCCCAAAATGAGGCAAATTGTCCACATTTCTCAAACCAAATAGGCGCAGTTCCGGTTCTACAGTCTATTTAAACCCCCTAGTTAAATACCGGCTCCTTTGTAGATGTAACATGTTTCCTATGTCTAAAAATCTTCATTCTGGTCAACCTTGTATTATCCTTATGTAGAAATCGTCAGAAAAAGTGTAGAAATGTGTGAAAACGTGCCGGTTTTTGTACGGTTTCTTTCGGCCCTTGAAAAATCAATCTTGTTTCAATGACACTTCCGCATACCCTGGGGCTGAGGGATTTGCATATGTTTATATTTCACCGGGCCGTACCATTTCCATAAATAGGGGAGGCGGGGAAATCCATTTGCTCATAGCCATTATTTCGTAGGTAGGGCAGAAAAAAGAAAATCAGAAAAATACTTTCATTTTGTTCAAGGAATTGTTGATAGATTCTTTTTTTTCTGGAAAGAATTACTGTTGCAATTTTCTATATTTTTCACTAAGGATTGTTCCATTTTCAATATTGACAGGGCTGGGCAGGTTATTTTTTCTCCAAATTAGGGGAGGGGGTGTAAAAAAAATAATGAAGTTTATGGAACCTAAAAGGGGCCGTAGGGTGGCAACTGCTTTACCTTTAACCTACCCAGTTAAACCTGTTAATAAGGAAAATAATCTAAGAGAATACCAAAAAGTGGCCACAATGGTCAGGTGGTCCTTTTGCAGAGGTATTCACTAAATTCAGTAAACTAATAAAGATTTGACTGTTTTAATAGTGAGCGACATATGTTTGAACAGAAATACAGATACCACAATTGTATTTTTGTTTGAGCAAATATAACCTAGAAAAAAGTTTTAGATTCCAAGCATGTCCCTGTGGCCCAAGCTGGATCAAATTCTGTGGATCGGTGAGTCAGACTTCGATCCTAGGGTCGGCCCCAGCTGGGACTTGTAAGGGATTGCATTCGTCATTTCGGGTGGTGACATAAAGCCGACGGCCCTCAAACCTCTGCGCGTAAAATAACTCAACACACTAATTGAGAATAATATGGGTGACCCACATGTGCTTGGCTAAAATCGCAAGCCGTAGCAAAGCTGCATTGCACTACTAGATAACAAAAAAGCATCATGCTTCGTCCTCAGTCTATGGTGCAACTTTTTTCCTAGGCCTAAGGGTTGCAGCGTCCATGGGGAAGCCATGTTGTATCGGGGAAGCCATGATACATCAGGGAAGCCATGTTGCTGTACTGCCAGGCAGCTGTATATATTCCACCTGTCTAGTTAAATCATTCATGCATGATGTAAATGGAAAAACTGTAACAAGTGTTTTTTATGATACCTCCCCAGGGAATCTGAAGACGCAGAATCTCGTAAAGGATGCGACGTCCACGGGGAGCCCGTCTCGTTGTACTGTCGGGACTGCGAAGCGGCCGTTTGTCCCACATGTCTTGTAGAAGAACACAACGGGCACACCATGGCGAAACTGACGGAAGTGGCGGAACAGAAACGTGCCAAGATGAAGGCATCCCTCAGTAGCATACAGGAGGAGTGTCAGGAGTGGAAAACCTCAGGTAAAACTCCTTCTTACATTGTGTAGAAAACATAATCAGTTACATTACAGATATCTTGTACAAAGTAGGTATCATCTGGCCATACCAATTTGATTGGCTGGTTCTTGGATTTTTAAAAAATATGCTACTAAGGCCACATCCATTTAATTTCTTGGTTAACGGATTTTTATTTTTAATTTTCATATTTTTAGCAACAAAAAAATCATGAAAACAGAAGGCTGGGGTGAAAACTTGCACCTGACCCTGTTAACTCCCTGAAACTGTGTGCACCAAAGTACAGACTTTCCTCTGAGATTCTGTTTTCATGTTGTTTTTCCAATCTGGCATTTTTTTATATTTTTTTTCATTCCGTTAACCAAGAAAATAGATTGTTATGGCCTTAACTGGAACAAAAATAATGAAAAAAAACTGGAGGATCAAGTACCAAGACCTTGGTACACTCAGTTTTATGCCATAAACACAGTCATATTCAAGTTTTCCTCATGATCCCTCTACTTTTATGATGTCTGCTTGCTACATTTTCACCTCAAAATGTCCAAGAATCCACTAGAATAAATCAATGTGACCTCTATAGTAGATGTGTGTTCCCCACGAAACTGTACACAACCATCTTTAATGCAACTGACTATATTTTGGTCCTAACAGTGACTTCAAATGTAAGTGAAATATGGCAGGTACTAGTATATGATTGGATGTACAGAAATGCACGCCTGGAAATACACAGCAGTTGAACAATAATAAATTGAGTTTTGTTTGTTTGTTTGTTTGTTTGTTTGTTTGTTTGTTTTGCATACCCAGTAAACCGCCTTATGGCATAACACACCAGGTTTGTACTAAAGAGTACAAGCTGCATATCAGGACAGATTTATTTGATCCACTTACACCAGGAAGGACCCCTACTCTTTTCGATAAGTGTGGTGGGTTGTTTTACCCGTTCGAGGTGTGGCTCTTCTCAAACGCAAGACCCCCATTTAATGTCCTATCTGAGGGACATCCCTAACCCAAGCTAGGTACTCATTTTGACCTGAGTGAAGTGAGGAAATTCATGTTAAGTTAATTTAAGTACCTTTCCAAGGGCATAACATCAACGGGACAAATCAGGGGATCCTGAACCTCTGGGTCCTGGGCCAAACACCTTGCCACTACGCCACCGCGACACCACAATGTCACAATATGTATAATGGGTTCTATAAAGACTGCAATTGCTTTTGGATTGGAAACACTTGTAGGGCTATTATCTCATTGTCATAGATGCTGCATATTCATGTATTTCACCACTTGTTGAATTTGAGTGATTACTAAACATGAGAACAACTTGTTGCACCCAGGGGAAAAGTACTGGAATGAGATTCAGGCAGGCCTGACCGCAGAGAAAGACCACGCAGCAAGAGACATCAACGCAGCTGCTAGGAGGATAATCGAACAGGTACGGCAATGACAATTTGGCTGTGTTTCCTCTTGTATATCTAAGGCCATACCAATTCAATTTGTTGCTTCTCAGATTTTTTCAAAAAAAATTTGGAGAGACAGGGAAAAAAAAAATGAAAAAATGTTTTTTACAAATAGTCTGGGGTGAAGGGGTTTACATAACATCATAAGACTAAGAGGATTATACAAGTTTTCAGTTTTGTATGGCTCATTTTATGCAAATGCACCTCTTCTTTGACCTAAAACAATAATTTCAGTAACAAAATTACCTTTTGCCATGTAATATATGGATTGATATTGAGAACTAGTTTTAATAAATGAAAAATCATAACTTGTGATCAATGTGACCACACATTTTAGGTATGTGCAGGCATTTATAATCTATTTTGGTGGCTATTGAGTTTTACAACTGGACGGATAGTAAAATTGGGAGTTAGAATTTCGTTCATAGGAATAATAACCCAATTTTTTTTTTTTCAAAATGGGAAAAACAGGACAGGCTATTCCGAGAAGCAACAAATCAAATTGGTGTGGCCTAATGATCTATCTGTTGGTTCTTCACTCATTTTGAAACAGGTTTTGGAAAGGTTTCCATGTAGTGAATCGAATTTCACTTGATGGTTGTGTTACATGTGGCAGAGTCATTCTTTAAAAGGACCTTTTAGCCATAGCCGAAGCTTTAGGTTTGATGTCAATTAGGGTTATACCATAAAAGCGAGTATTTACCGATGGAGGCCATATATGAATTTGGTTAGTGGCTGATAATACAGCTATTGGACTGAGAGAGCAAGAGAGAGAGAGAGAGAGAGAGAGAGAGAGAGAGAGAGAGAGAAAAAATACTGCTTCTGGAGTCACAACATAGGGGTTGCGAGATTGAAAAGCCCAAGCTAGCAATATAGGTTTTGAGCCATAACCAGCAGTATGCATATTACATACATTAGGTTTAGGTGTTCTTATCTTTCAAAGGAGGTGTGTTTAAGAAACTGAGCTGATCATTCCTCTTTGCCTATATATGAACATCTAGGTCACCCATGACAAGGAGGCGAGACTACGCGAGCTGCACACCACGTTCACATCCCTCTCCGACGCCGTGGAGAAAAAGAAGCACCAGTTCCTCAACTCTTCCAAGCAGCGCGAAAAGACTCTCGACGGCATCGCCGACGACATCTCCAAGGGCCACGTGGTCGACTTGGTCCGACAGGAGGACGAGGTTTATAGCAAAATCAACCAGCAGAAAAGGGAGGGCTTCCCCACGCTCCCGTGGAGCAACCCCAAACCCTCCATCCGCTTCCAGCCCTTCCCCCCCCACCCGAACACTACCATGGTGGGCTATCTCTTCTCCATGAATCCGTGGCTGCAGAACCAGCAGCCGTTTGACTACAGTCAGCACCAGCCGAGGTTCCCAGGAAACCCTCTGAATGTCTCGTCCGCGAACGTGCTGCCGGTTCCCGGCCCGTCGTTTGCCGACCCCTTCTCAGGTTCGCAGTCGTTGTTCTACTCAGGGCAGCCCCACCAGCCGTTCCACGCATTTCAGGAGCAATACGGCGCCAGCGGCTCTAGGTCGGCCTTCGTGCAATACCCAACAACACAGTCCCACTGAGTTACATTGTAACATAAAAAAACTAACATTGATCGCTTTTGATTTGGAAAGTCACCCAAAGTTAACAGGAATCTCTAAATTTGTCAACTAAGAGGCTAGAGAGATTTTCCCTAAGGCCACACCAATTCAATTTGTTGGTTCTAGGATTATAAGGCACCCAAAATGGCGTCCTTGAAATTTGAAAAACGACTTTCCAAACCAGAAGTAACCAATGTCAGACTTAGAATAATCTTGTCCACAGGAATAGAACTCTTTGAAGAAAACTGTCTTCTCCCTCTTTGATACAAGTTACTGTTTTATCCAAGTGTTTACCTCTAGCTAACAGATTATCACGAAGATGTTATTGTTTTGTCTGTGTTGATAGTTATTATGTAAGTAGATAGCAGAACTTTCTTCCAACACATAAAATACAATCATATAGGACTCTAAGAAAGGCTGCTCTGGTTAGCCAAACATTTGGTGCACGTGTTTTGATGTATTGGGAGTTTAGCTATTTACTAAGTTGTTATTGTGTTCGTAAGTTTTTTGTGAGAAGTTTCAAAGAGTAGTACGAGTTTTAAATTAGAAGTTTATAGACCTGGTGATGATTGCAGCACCAAAATGATTAAGCAATCCAGGTGTACTGAATTTGCATACCAAAGTTATAGCAATATTGCAGGTGACAACAGGTGCACACACCTGCCGGCTCAGGTGTTTTGCCACCTGCTGAGCAATTGTCTTTGATGTTTGTTTCTTCTTGTTATACGTTTTATGGATGAGACCAGAATAGTGCTTTTTTGTTCATTGTTATAAGAATCAAACACCTTTTTATAACCTCAAGTGCTTTTATTTGTAATAAAAAAATGTATAGTGGATGTTAGGACAAAAGTTAGGACACTGTTAGGCAATTTGTATTTTGTTGGTTTGCAGATTTTTTTTCCAACACATTATTGATGGGAAAGACCATTGTGAGAATGAATAGTACCATCAAATCTATCTTTTAAAAATGCCTGTAAGTGTCATTATTTGAGAGCGGCATGTTACAGAAAAAAGTCTAATGTTAGACTTGAATAACCACTACGCAAACTAGAAGGAGCAATCAAATGGTACACTTTTTTTAGTATGTGACAACATAGACTGATCAGTTCTTATGGGTGTTAAGCCATGTGGCAATTAATCTGCTGTATAACACAATTCAGATCAAGATGTGATGCTTGTTTATTCTACTCCAAGAACCATGTTATATAATTGGTGCGGCCCGCAACCCTATTCCTGCTGCCTAACTCCACAACCAATTATTATACAAATGTGGTCCCAAACAACTACCATACATGTAGCCGACCACTCAAGGGATTTGAAGACAAAGATCACTATAGACAGGATTCTTAATGCTTGGTTCAATGAGGAAAATAATCTGAGGGGACCACCCAAAAGTAGTGGTCCTTTAGTTACTGTTACAGTAGTATGATGGTTTAACTGTACTTGCACTGCTACATGCATTATAATGAACTGTTACAGTATTTAGCATGCAGATCTTTCCTGTTGTATTTGACGTTTGTCTTATATTATGGCAATAGTCTCAGGCTGAATTTTAGTTTTCTTTTTAAGTTTATAGCTGTTCAATTCTATACGTTTATTTATACCCAATTGTTCATATCATAGCCGTCAATAAGCTATCTCACATCTTAATCATGAATATCAAGATAAAACAGTTTTAGAATTTTGTATGTTTTGATAAATATCATAAACTGTACAAACTGTGATATTAGAGACTTGTAGTTACAAAATTGTGTGTTAATGTATGTTACTGTGATGATATAGAGTCCAAAGTATTCCTGATGTTCCAGTATACCAAAATGAGAGACTATACAAAATGTTGTATTACAAATTGCAAATGTCTTTTATTGTTTCAACATAGAGATATCTTTACAATAGATATGATTACTTTAGTCAGATGCACACTCACGATATTCAAAACTAATGATAAGACTAGAAAGGCAACATTTTCGAGAAAACCCAGGATATTTCCCTCCCATTAAGAAAGGAAGTATGAAATATGACATTTCTGCGTTATCCAGTAGGTCCTCATTGGCATAACAGACATACCATTTCCATTCCTAAAGCTACCCTTGTCTCGAATAGGAAATCCCTACCGTTGACCACTAAAGAGATATGAAGATTCTGCATAAATTATTCATATGATGTCTTCATTAGCAGAATGCACATTCAGTTCCTAAAGGTTCCCACACCTCCAACATGACATCCGTACGGCAGCATTTACCAGAAGGGAAATATAAGTTTCAGCATAGATTATGCAAAGGAGGACCTCATTAGCATGACGCACATTCCGTTGTTTTCAAAATTTCCTAAAGCTACCTACACCTCCAATATGACATTCTGTAGCATATACTGCAAGGGAAATATGAAGTTTTGGCATAGATTATGCAAATCTCACCCATTTTCATTCCAGTGTGTCTTCACTTCTAGGGAGGAACCCCTCCCTTGACTGACTCCAGTCTTGTTTTATTTCTCTTGCCTGTCCTGGCCGTACCAGACGTTTTACTAGATTATCCCTCCATCTTTTAAGGTCCAGTCCGTGATATTTCTTCCAGTATAACATTATCCAATTTATGTCATACCTGGGCTGCAAAAACGTTTGATACAGGTGTTCCGGGACCGGGTGATAAGTTTCGTTATCACTGATCACACAGGGTTCTACTTTTATCACGCGGGCTTTCATAGAATGTTTAGAATGCATTTCGAGTGCGCTGGTTGCGCCGCTGTCGAAAATTCGAATACTGGATTCGGAGGTTGAAATTGATGTTGCTACAATTTTTCTGTTCGAGGAGAAAAGACCCTCTCAACCTCTGGCGCATTTCACATTGAAACATGTGTTTCTGAGGTTCGTTCTTTAAGATACTCTCTGTTTCGAAACCATCTTACAAAATTAGTCCGTCCCCGTCGATCTCCCCATTATTACTGTGGTCCCCGCTACTCCGGCGCCCTTCTCGCCCGATTTCGCATCGGCACGTACAACTTAAATTACAGTCTTTTTAAGCGAAGTTTAGCCCCCAGTTCTGCATGTTTGTAGTTGTGGATGCCCATGTGAATCCGTCCTGCATTATATGTTGAATTGTCCCTCTTACACTGACCAAAGGTCCAAACTCTTCAAAACTTTTACACAGGAACCGGAAAGCACGTTCTCCTTTCCAGGACCATCTGTACACGTGTGACAGACCCTGGAGCCAGTAGGGTCTACTCTCCAAGCAGAGGACGGGTTCCGGCAGGTTTTTTTACGTGTTTTTAGGCGTTTTTGTCGGGCTTTCTACTTTTTCACTTTATAGAGAAAAAAATAAATGAAAGTAGAAAGCCCGGCAAGAACGCCTATTATAAAACACGTAAAAAACCTGCCGGAACCCGTCCTCTGCTTGGAGAGTAAGTAGGGTCTGGTAGCTCTCGTTAGGCAGTACAAAAGAATCACAAAAGACTCGCACACGCATATTCAGTGAAATAGGACGGTTTATTGGGACGCTGTGGAGGAGCGTGTATAAAACCTGGTTCACCCAGTTCCTTCCTTTAGGCCATGTTGATTTGATTATATGGATGACATCTGCGCGCGCATCAATTTTCTTCAATTTCCACCCAAAAAGCTTTCTACCACTGACTGTAAAGTGAAAAGCAGCTATAAAATGATATATAAATAATATATATGCCGAATAGATTACAAAAACATATTTCGGGAAACCGATACTAATGTCTACAGAACGCCAAACTCAAAGAAGAAGATGTGAAAAACCAAAAATGAAGAATCCATTCCTTGGTATTCGATTCTCAGTCTCTTTAGTCATTTCTTCACCCTTCCTGACCACGTAGATAAGGAAGGCAACTTTTGTTTTTGGAAAACTTTTTTTTTTCATTCACACGCTCGCATCCGTTTTGGAGTTCCCAGAGGATGTCATCCATATAATCAAACCAACATGGCCTTAGTCACTGACGGAAGAAAGGGGATGACGTCTGTTCCAAAATTTTATCCAGTTGCTTGAGTAACTATTTTTACTATATAGTGCACTCATACTGCACTGTACATGTATAGAACTTAAGGCTGATTAGAATACAAGCATTGTGTTCTTGCAACTTCAAGTAGCAACGTGGCATATTGTCACAATATTTAAAACCTTTTACATCTATACAGTTGCAAAGGCACTTCACACATTGGTCTGAGTTGTTGCTATAATTTTTCAAAGTTCCATGATTATATATAACATTCACAGTATAAAATATTCAATATTCTCTGGTGTACTTGCAATTTTGAGTTAAGGCATTTTAATTGATATTTCTTTTGTACAAGGTCTGGATTAAATCACAGTCTTTACAATTGTTTGCAAACCTATCAAATTTACAATATTCAATATACTTGAGTCCATCATAGTGTCAATAGCTGGAATGGATAGAAAGATTAAAAAATTGAAAGATGATAACTTGGACCACATTATCACAATGATAATTGTTTCTCTAATAGATGTTTTCTATACATGGATAATTATACACTACCAAAAATCGTTTTTCTTATATTTCTTGTTTTTCCTTTTACAAAGAAAATGTTTCTGTCAGCAAGAATTTTTTATGTATACAAGAATCCCTGTTTTAAGCACAAACAAGAATCCCTGTTTTAAGCACAAACAAGAATTGCATCTAAGAATTTTTTTCTTAAGTTAACTTAAACCAAGAAAGTTCAAGAAAATAATTCTAGTAGAATCAAACTTTCAAGAAAAAATAACTTATGGGAAGAATCTGTAAGAATACAAATTTGACGAAACAAAAAACAAATCTTATATTAAGCCAGAGAAAGCACATTTTCTTATTTTGCTAGCAAATTCTTATCGAAAAACGGCGTGCTAGAAATATTTTCTTAAAACAAGTTAAATTCAGAACAAAAAAGAATAAAATTCTTTGTGTAAGAATTGACAAAGGCAAGACTTCCCAGAAGGTTTCTTGAATTTTCTTGTTTTTCCTTTGTATAAGAAAATCTTTCTCAACATAAGAAAACAAGAAAAATAATAAAGAATAAGAAAAGATTTTTGGTAGTGTATAACCAGGCTAATTTGATTGGTCTCTTTTGTTGCTCTTAAACTATTTGAGATAAGACTGAATGAGAAGTTGAACTTTGAACCACACAGGAGCACTGTGTAGTATAATCAGACAGAGAGAAATCTTAAGTTTTGGAGACTTTATCATGTAGATTCATCAGTTTTGTTCTAAAGTTGTTCTAGAATTCATTCTGTCTGATAAAATAATTCACAATCAGCAATCAATAAGTTCCACTAAAATCAACCTCTGTAAATATTTACTTACCACATCAAATTTGGTAAGATTTATCTCACTGACAGGTAAAATCATTTATTTCATTTCTTCTCTAGTTTTGAGGCCGTCCTTCCAGAATATGTGTTACAACACAGTAGCGTTCATCATGGCGGCCACCCATCTATAAAATGAACAAACAAATAACAACAAATCAGTTTTGTGTCTCTTCTGCAACATTATGTTTGGTAGCAAACTTTTTTTTTTAACAAGTACAATATGTTTGGGACCTTTGTTTGTGTATTGGTACCAGATAGAATTTCAAGGTGTGGCAACATGCAAATTGAGTATGTTTGTGATTAACTGTTTCTTACCTATTTTCAGGGAAGATACGTATACATTGCCAGTACCTTTATTTCTTTTTTCTACTTACATGTAGATTATGAAGAATTAGTCATTAAAAGACAATGAGTAGTGTAACAGTTACTGTACTATCATGTTAAATTTCTGCAACAAAGATCATTTTTAGACCACACCACAGTATGAAAAAATTTGAAAGAATACAATTATTTCCTCGATGCATTGCAATCCTGTGTTTGCTGTTCTTTGTTTCAATCGTTGATACAAATTGCTAAAAATTAGTTTACATTTTACTGATGTGATATGATGATTGTACTGTCACGATGTGCATTTTGAGATTGTGAGCATTGACATTGTACACTTTTGAAAGGTGTTTGAATAACAAACAAATGGAGTGTATTAAAGTTTGGGGATAATTTGTATAGCAATAGAGTCGAAGAAAAGGGAATAGAAACCGTTCTGTATCTAAATATAACACACATTTACCATAATGTGATAATATCTCAGGTTGCATCATTCCAATCAGATATTTAGAAGTTATATTCTAAAATGATATATACATGTACAACATAATGCTGTCAATACACCAAGAAGGATTGTGAACAAGAATATTTGCTTGATTTGTGGAGTGTGCTTTTTTTTTTTGCACCTTCTTTGATTATGCCTGGTGAAATTTGTTTCCCATATTTTCCCTCACCCTAGCTTTTCTGGTCTGCCAAATACAAATGTCTGTAATTGCAACATTTACATGAGTTTTTCGTTACATCATGTTTTTCAAATAAAAGAGAAACTTTTTACTCCAATTTTCCCTCCTTTGCTTGTCTATCCTACATACATGTAAATTATGTAACAGCAATATATGAAGTTAAGCATATATGAAGATATATGAAATAAGCTAATAGCGTGTTTTTTTCAAATGAAGAACTTGGTTTCTCACTTCTTACTGGCTGCCTTGTCGTCAGTGCGGAAGTAGACGTCAGGACGCCCCTGATGGGCCAACTTGAAGATCTGATCTGGGGGCGTGTCTTCTTGGGCCTGGAAGGGGAGAGAAAGAAATGAGATTGAAAAGAACCTATAACAGTCTGAATCTAACAGATTATAGATTTTGCAATCTGAAATACAGTACTTTTTAAACTTGGCCTAACACGCTAGTTTTTTAATAACAGTTTATTAGTCAAGCTGGGAAATTAACAGGCTTTTATTGATACTAATTACAATGTCATGTCGTTTTGAAATATACTCAATCTTTTTGTTAGACATTTCATTTGGTTCTGAACCGTAATATAGCTAGCACACCCTAACATGAGATGATATATGAGTTCTATGCTATTTAACGCGTCCACAAATAATAAGTACAGTCAAACTTGTTCTAGTGACCGCCCTCAGCATATGGACCACCTGGCCTCTGTGGCCACATTTTGGTAGTCCCTATTTTTGGTTGATTATTTTTCTAAATTTAGCATAACAGAAAATTCCTGTCCATAGTTGCCACCTGTCCCTTCAGCAATCACCATGGACAGGTTTGGCTGTATAATACAGTAAATGCAGAAATGTTCGCAGTGGTTTTATGTTCGCGGTTTTTGCGTGACCGTTTCACTGCGAACTTAAAACCACCCCAAACATTTTTGTCCAATACTGTAGCAGTATGTGACCATAGGGCTGCCGCAAACTTAAAACCACTCCAAACACTCCATTTTCGCTTTAGCGCCAAATGAAAACCATGCAAACTTAAATACATTTACAGTATTCAAATGCTTCAGCGTACCTCTGTGAAGGTCGTGACAGTGAACCCCAGGAGAGGGAGACTCTCGAGTGCTGCCACGTCCTCGCTGGCCTTGTAGGTGTACAGGACCTTGTCTTTCAGCACAAACCACAGCTTCCTCCAGCCTTCACGCTTTGTCTTCCTCTGTAGATATCCGCTCATGTCCGAGTTCACGTTGTTAGCTGTCACCTGGTAAATGCAACTTATGGTTAGGAAACAAAGCGAACATTGCACACTTGTAAGATTGTTACTACAGAATTTTCCATCTTCTCAGTCTTCCTTTGTATGGGTTACCACATGTTTGTCTAATAAAAAGGTTGTTAGCTGTTAACGTTTAAATGACCCAGGCATCTTGATAAGACGCATAGGGGTGGCAACTATCTCCATTTCTATAGCCCTTGGGCCACACACTTGTGCAAGACACTTCAACAGGGGGCTGGTCCGCTGGTAGAGATGTGTGCTTACTCACTAAGCTGTCATCAAAATGAAATCTAGTACGTAAATACATGTCCTTGACCAAAGACAACAAAAATAACTTTAAGCAACCTCCTTGCTTTAAGGCAGCATTGAGGCTGCATTTTGCTGTACTATGGATGTGAGCTAGGGGTGGGTACCGGTACATAAAATTCAGGTCCGGTCCAGGTCCAGGTCCAGAGGGTCAGGTCCAGGTCCGGACCTGTACCTGTACCTGTACCTGTACCTGTACCTGTACCTGTACCTGATTATAGTAGTGTCGCAGCACATCATATTTCGGAGAGCAAGACACAAGTAAAAGTCTCCAAACGTCATGTCTGGAACAATATTATTTCTTAGGTTTGCACATCCTTTAAGTGTTTCTAGATATGATTCACAGCTAACGTTTTCGAAAACGACTTGTTGAATCTGCTGTTTTGTATTTTCTTAGACCCATATGTGGCCGCCTGCTGGTAGCCTGGTACTATGAATTTTCTAATCGGTCCATAGGCCGGTCCACTGGTTTTTTACGGACCGTTTTTTTTGGACCGGTCCATTAAGAAATACCGGTTTTGTACCGGTACAAGGTACCAGTACCCACCCCTAATGTGAACAGTTGGCAAAAAAACTTCTGTATGTGCTGGGCATTTTGCCCATCTTGTAATGTAATGTGAATTCCTGGATCCTGCATCGCAATTCAGCATTTGTTCATTCACCAGTTCATTTCTTCACTCATTCACTTGTGGCCTGGCAAATATGATGGGTGGTTGTGAAAAAACCTATATGTGTATGCACCTCTTTTAACACAGATGGGATGGACTTCTTTGCTTTCCTTGCTGTCTTCTTGAAGCTCTTGAAGCGGGCTTGGATAGTTGCTCGACTCAACCTGAAACCTCCCCTCTGCTTGTCTGCAGTTGCCTTATCTGGACTGTTAGCTGCATTGCTCCCATCTTCATCAGCCTGAAACTCTGGTAAAGCAAAAACAGACAGAAAAGTTTGTCAGGATTGGTCTAGTTTAAATTGTTGCCAAAAAGTAGCATCAAGAACAACAACTTCAGGTATCTGCCAACAATTTGATAGAATTTATACTAGTACTGTCATACATAATAAAACTGGTAAATGTTTGATAACTTTCCTTATTTGACAGGGTGGCATCAGATATGAGTGGGTAGGCAAGGGTATTCCTGGCATTCCTATCTAGACTTTTCCTAATGGGAAAAGCACTTTAAGTTTAACAAGAATGTATGCTATAGAAAATACAGAAAACATTGTGTTCAATACGGGTGTTCCGGACCGTGTGATAATTTTCCGTATCACATGGGGTTCCAAGTCGTATCACACGGGCTTCCATAGAAAATTTAGAATGCATTTCCAGCGCGCCGGTTGCACTGCCGTCCAAAATTTGACGTACTTGCTAGGAATTGAAAATATCTGGTGTCCTCCTCTAGCAAACAAGATCAGTGCTGCTACAAGAAAGAGAACAGTTGTATACAGCAACCAAGAAGGAAAACGAATGGAGGTTTATAATTATACCTTTTGAGAGTCTTTCGTAACACTCCTCACAGACCCTGACTGCCTTGTAGTCTAGGTACTGCAGCGGAGCCCGGTTAGCTGAACATGTTCCACACACAACCTGAAATCAATCAACGAATCAACCAATCAATCAATCAATCAACAAATTGATCTACCAATCAAGCAAGCAAGCATAAAATGGTACAATGAACTGGCCAATCAACCAAACATTCAAATTTCAATGAATCTATCGTCAAATTAACACCTTGAGCCATTTAAGGGCTATTTTTGAGTGGTCCTTTGGATTATTTTTTGTCATTATTTTTTGTCATGGACCCAAGCGTCTACTGTGACCACAGTCTCTTAAGTGGTCACTACAAAAAGGTTTGACCATGACTTAAGTTGTAGATGTGTGAGATATTTGAAAAGAATATTTTTCTGAATCAAAAGACATAACATATTTACTGTGTTGGCAACTCGACATTGAATTTGGACTAGGCAGCAGTTTCACTAAACAGCGACAATATTCTGATAACCCCCTGAGTACCCTCCAACCAACCTTTCCACAGGCCCTGCAGTGATGCCTCCTCCAAGTGACAGTAAAGTCACAAGTACATCCCATACACATGGTGACTCTAGAGTCAGGGACCCACACCGGAGCCTTGTACCCCAGAACCAAGGAGTTGGACTTGTCTCCTGACTGTTAAGAAAGGAGAAGTGTTGGTTCTTATTCTTAAGGCTGTTAAGGCTACATGAACATAATACTGACAGACTGAGTGTGAAGTCACAGGTACAGCCCATACACATGGTGACTCACGAGAAAAGAAATGAGGGGAAAGATCTAGAATACTGTATTTGTGGAAGGATCCAAAACAGGACTTCCTTAAGCCCCTGTCACAAATAAGAAATTCAGCTCGGCCGACGTGTTGATGAGCTTCAAATGTGCATTTTCGGCCGACGTCCTGTCGATATCGCGGGCTTCGGGCAATTTTTAGAAATAAAAGTTGATCCAAATATTGGCCTTTCACCAGGTTAGTTGATACTGACTTTGTCCATGTCCAAGAGATGGTACCATCTCATGGGGGATTTTTAGTTTTTAGTGTTCAACGGACGTTGCCGGAGATTTTCATTGGAAAATACGGTCGATGCTCAGGCGATTTTAAAATCTGGCGAGCTTCGGGCGATCTACAAAGTCGCATGAATTGTGACGCTGGCTTTACTGTGCCGTCTAGCTTTATACAAGATTGAATTATCCAATGATAACTGCATTGCCATGTTTATGATACAGTAACTAATTCCTTAAAAGGTTTTACATCGGAAAGCACTCACCACAGCATCTACATGTCTGACAAACTCATCAAAGGTACTCCTCTTGGCAGCGTTGTCTCTGATGGCAGCAAGCAGAGCCTGCATCCAGTCATCTCTCTCCTCAGCACAGCTGTGACCAATGAGAAGGCAGGAAACAGCAATGATTTATTTATAGATGTTAGCAATCATCCAAATAATCTCACTCCTCAGGAGAGCTGTGACCAATGAGAAGTCAAGAAATGGCAATTATTATACAGAAATTTGTTTGCAAGTAGCCAAAATCATCTCCTCAAGGGAGCTTTGACAAGAAGTCCGGTAACAGTCTGCAGCGATTCACTGTACTTTCACCACTTTGAGAGCAACAGGCCCAACCAGGCCCAACCTAAGGGCCAATTTCACAGCATACATTTTGTACTTGCATGACCATGTACATGTATAGACCCTAAATCTGGTATGCTTAACAGACTAGGACACTTTATGGTTACATACTAGACAAAGCACATCTTTATGACCAACAATTGCTCTCTCAATTGCTCTCAATTTGAAGGGTTTTTCAAAGGGCCAATTACAATTTTTTTACAGGCATTGTCAGGAATCATTAAAGCTCCTCAGTCAAAAGTTAGGGAGTCTGCCACATCCAGTAACTGTTGATCCAGAGTGATACTATATCACTTTTTGAATGTATGTTCAAAATATTTTGATGTTACAGTACGTAATTCACTATACACAGCTTGTATACCAGAATTTATATCAATGGACTTAAATAGCAAATTTAAGTACATATTTGACAAGTAACAATCCCTGCATGGTATACATAGGAAAATATATCGAAGAATGTCTAGACATCAGAAATTCTTCCAATGATTGTAAAAGCTTAATATGATATCATACTTTATCATTTTATGTCATACCTGGGCCGCGAAAACGTTCAATACGGGTGTTCATGACTGTGTGATAATTTTCCTTATCACACGGGGTTTTAAGTTGTATCACACGGGCTTCCATAGAAAATTTAGAATGCATTTCGTTGCACCGCCGTCCAAAATTTGAATACCGAATTCAGAGGTTGGAATCAATGTTGTTACAGTTTTTTGTCCGAGAACACAAAACTCCCTCAACTTCTGGCGCATTCCGCATTGAAATGTGTATTTTCTGGGGTGGGTATGACATAAATAAAATACAACACGGTGTATTCCGCATCACCCTCTGTCCCAGCCCTCCCGCGGGTCGGGCTGCCACCTCGGGTGATACGGAATACCCCGTGTTGTATTCTATATGTATACCAGGTAGATTACATAGAAAACGTAGATGTCATACCTTGTACCTTGTACAATTGTTCTGCAATTAAGTTATATTTTATAATCATAAAATCTGGTAGCATCCTACCTGGCTGAAAGAGTGAAGGACCGCTGCACACTGATGATGCTGAGCTCGTTGAGGAAGTCCTGTACAGGTTTCATCACCTTCATCCCTGCCAGCTGCAGCATGTTGTTCAGCTTGTACATCCCACCTTGGATGGGAGTACAGTACAGCAGGGCATCGCTCATCTGGGAAAGTTTGTTTGTTTGTTTGTTTGTTTGTTTGTTTGTTTGTTTGTTTGTATTGCATACCCGGTAAACCGCCTCATGGCGTAACACATGTACACCAGGTTAGTACTGAAGAGTACAAACTGCATATCCGGACAGATTTATATATATCCACACACACCAGGAAGGACCCCTACTCTTTTCGATAAGTGTGTTGGGTTCTTTAACGTGCTTGAAGTGTGGCTCTCCTCAAACACGGGACCTCCATTTAACGTCCTATCCGAGGGACGTCCCTAACCGAAGCTAGGTACTCATTTTCACCATTTTCACAAGGGCACAACGTCAACAGGACAAATCAGGGAACCCCGAATTCAAACCCGGTATATATCTCTGGGTTCTGGGGCCAGACACCCTGCCACTATACGCCACCGCAACGCCACTTATTGTCTAGGAGTAGTTGCTTAAGGACCTTAAAGTTTACTGCTAGCTTTGAAACAAATTTATTTTGTCCTATGAAGATATTCAACCAAAGAAGAGAAAACACACACATACAAAAACACACACACAAAAACTTTAAATTGTTGTATGAAAAACCAATTGACTGACATTGTCTTAAGGGAGCACACCCCAGTTTATTCGGGGGCTGCGCACCCTCAAGTCTAGGTACTGCCTCTTCCAGGGAATTATTCCGAAGTAAATCAACTGTGTATGGGATGAAAGCCTTAATCCCTTCTGCTACAAGTCCAACTGAGTTTTGTTTCTTCAACCTCTCTAATTTTGGTAAATCATAAGAAAAAATCATAACTTTCACATCAAAAACAATGCAAAAAATTTGGCATTTTTGCCTAAAATAATACTTGTAGAAAAAAAAATTTGCAGCAGTAGCGACTGATGTTGTCAGAAAGTGGAAAACCTAGTGTATAATGGAGCTAATTTTAAAGAAATTCTAGTACTTCAATTTCTTTAATCATCCACGGCGTGAGGCATGTCAACATCACCCACAGAACGCAACAAAGGTCAATCTCGGGCCAAGGGACATTTCACTATCAACCTGGATGGATATCACCTAAAACACACCAATTCATACACTTTTCAGCCATGATAGTATCTAAAATCAGTTCAAAGCACATTATGAGAAATGTGAACTCAAACCCTGCCCTTCAAAACCCTTTCGTCACTTTTTTGTCGCGCACTACATCGGACCCCGGTCGCGGAAGAACTGGGGTGTGCACCATTAAGAGCAGTTGCCATGGAAATAGCTGAGTTGTTTTCATAGTGACTAAGGACTGAATTTCCATGCTCCTATTGGTCACCCAGCTTAAAAGCATTTTGCCATTAAGTTTTGAACAGAAATACAAGGAGGGCTCAGACAAATGTTGGAAAGAAAGGCTTTGTGTTACACTGTACATAGATAGAGGAGAGACAAGAGACCTACCAGAAAGAACATCCTTGGCTGCATCTCCTTCCTGGACAGCTTCTTCAGCATTCCTTCCTTCAGTAGTTTCTATGGTAATGGACAGGGGTTAGCAACACTTCTCTTCAGGAATTTCTTCCTCAGTCCATGCAATCAAAAACTTCCAAACACAATCATGTATTCTATCTGACTTTAATTTTTTTTTTGTTTTCCATGTTTACGAGCCCAATCACTATGGTACACATTTATGTACAACTACATGTAGATGGAGAGGCAAAAGAAAGGCAGTGATTTTTTGTCTTTTCCAAGGTGTACACATATCTGTTCAAAATTCATGTAAATTCTAAAACGGTTCCAAACACCTTACGTTAGTGAAATGTTTTTGTAATGATTGCAGGAAACAGAAAAGCTAGTGGTGTACACTTTAGAGGATAATTCTAAAGGATAACTGATTAGAAGTAAATGGCAAAACTGCCTTACCCTGCCTGGCTTGACGATCTCATGCTGGCCAATCAGGCTGTGCTGGATCCGTAGCAGTTTCTCAAAATTATCCTGTGGGGAGGGGGGCAGTGTGATTAAAAGTGTGTATATATACATTGTACCGTGAGTAAGACAGAGAGTAGAGCCCAAAGATAAGATAGAATTGACAAGTTTTGAAGAAAGATATTGTCCAAAGAACAAATTAAATTACATGACATACGATCAACGCATTTAATTTTCTATGTTGCAATGAAGGATTTTTCATATTCCAGTTAAACTCACCCCTTGTTTCATGCCTTCATTGGCATGGTCAGCTACCTCACTAACTATGGATAAGGCCACTGCAAACAGAAGGAAAGTTGAATGTTAAAAAAGACTCTGCAACAAAAATCTGATATAAGACAGTATAGATTATATGTTTTCAATTTTCAAATATAAAGTTTGCTTCGGTAACAATGCGACCCAAAAAAAACTAATTGATCAATAAATGCACCACGAATGATCTACATGACACGTAAACTTTACATTTTTGTACATTCAAGAATACAGAAAATGTACCTTTTGTATCCTTGTAATCGGGTGACTCTTCTGTCAGGTGTTTTAGGTAGTCTGAAAAACAGTAGCATGAAAAACTTACCAGACTGTATACCTGTTACAGTTATCTAACAGTTTGATACAATTTTTATTCATAATGTGCTTAAGGAGTGTCATCATAAAACTAGCTAAAGAAAGAATATGTGGAGTTACCATCCAGTAGCATCTTGTATTGAGGGATCCTCTGGATGGGTTTCAGCATGTAGTGCTTGACAGCCAGGTTTGCACATCTGGGGCTCATCTGTACAGGTGGAACAAGAGCTACAGGTGATGCAAGGCTCAAAATACTGGGGGCATGTGCACCTTTGTGCACCCAAAATTGGATATGTGTACCTAATTTTTGACTGTGGGTGCACTGGTGCTCCTATATATTTTTTACACTATACAGGAAAGTACAGAATATTCTTGAAATGTAAGTACAGTCAAACCTGTCTATAGCGGTCACTCAAGGGACTGGCCAAAACTGGCCGCTAAGGACAGGTGGCCGCTATGGAGAAAATGTTGATTAATTGACCACGAGTGACACATGTTTTCAGTACCCACTGAGATACATTTATTCACCGTACAGTACACATGTAAACAGGTAAGGCACATTTTAGAAGTTCGATTGTTGTTCTTTTACTCCTAGTTAGTTAAGAACAAAATACATGTTGCTCAGTTGTCACTTACTGTTCGTTTTCGACTGTTTTCAAACATAAAATCGTGGCGACAATTTTCCTCTTGATGCGTTGGTTCGGTTCCCGCGTGGCTTGTGTTGATCAGCATCTACCATTATGCTAATAGGGTACTCAGAAGAAGGTCGCTCTTTTGAGGGCTTTTTGTCTTTTCAGAAAATTGCAACAGCCCAAATTTTACATCATAGTAATATTATCCACATTCATTTTGAAGCTTTTGGTTTAGTAATTATCCTCAGTGGTACTTTGCAGCAAAATAAATTTAGTATATTATACCTCCGTAACAGTGGTGTCTTCCGTTGACCTTTATGCTGCTACCAATCCAGTTTGTATCAGCGCCATTTTGAAAATTGCGTGAAACACGTTTTGAGCACAATATTTGAATGAATTCCCGGTGAAAACGGAAATAGGGCCGGCATTCAAACATTTCGCGAACTTACCGCATCAGGTACATGTGTGGGTTGTATTTTCCAAAAAGCTGTCGTAATATTTGTCCAGTCGAAATGCACAGAAATGGTCAATTTTACCTCGATGTACAAACGCTTGCCATGTGAAGAAAATTATTCTTGACTTCGCGTCAACCTCCTTGGTCAAACCATGGATTTTCTAACAAAGATAAAACATTCTGGTTTTCTTTATTATGATCCTATCCAGTTGAGTCCATATAAATTTGCTAACTGCGTGAAAAAATTAAGATTTTGAACCCGGCGTGCGGTGGCGATGCGGCTTCTACCGGCGTGCCGTGACCGTTATCGGCAGTGTTACTGTACTCGCGGGACCGAAAATCGTCTGGCCGCGACCGCGTTGGACAGGTGGCCGCTATAGCCTAATTCTTAATGCTTATGTCAATGGGAAAAATCCAAGGGACCGACAAAAAGTGACCACTATGGGCAGGTGGCCGCTATGCAAAGGTGACCGCTAATACAGGTTTGACTGTATCAGAAAAAGCAATATAACCTTTTGCTGTATTTTATTGAATGTGTACTTGTTTGAAATTTTGAAGTTATATATTTTGTAGCTATAGAATCACTGGTTGAAGTTTGTACGAGAGGCAGTAGCGTTAAACTTTTCAATTATGTTTTGCAGACATTTCATGTGGTGCACCCAAAATTCTTTCTGTGCACCTAATTTTTGGGGTTGGGTGCACCAGTGCACCTATCTCCAAAAATGAATTTCGAGCCCTGTGATGTCACTGTTTTTAAGTTAAGGCTGTCACTGTCTATTCAATCAACAATTCTATGGCGTATTGCAATTTTTTTTTAAATACTAGTAGTAGGAAAATGGATACTAATGTCATACAATGCCTCTATTCCTATCATAAAACGTACTGATCAGACATCTTGTCATAAACTTCACAAATTATTTCAGGCCCTGAGCAAAGTTCTCTCAAGTTTTGCAAGAAAATGTGAAAGAACAAAATAAATAATTCAGTTTTGTATACCATGTTCTGTAAGTTCTGTCATTTGCAAAACTTTCCTGACCACTTAGATTTTATAATGAAGGCAACATTTTTCTATTTTTCTATTTTGTTTTTACACTTAGATTTTATAATGAAGGCAACATTTTCTTATTTTTTTATTTGCAATCTTACATCAATTATGAGGTTCCCAACGGATGTCATCATGTCAAAATGTCATCATCCATATGATCAAATCAGTGTAGCCAAATTAACAATCAATACTTATTCAACATTCAACCTTTATCCTACTGAGGCATTCTAGCACCAAATCATGGTACAAGTTAGTAGGGAAAGGGTTAATATGACGAGAATTGAGTTATTGTACCAGTCTGAGAAGGCCTTTTAAGATTTTAAACTACACCACTTTTCCCCTTACTTGGAATTCCTTGACTGTTGCTGCAAACTTGGGCAGACGTCTACAAGCCTCGTCCAGAGCAGAGGTGGACTTCTCAAAGTCCCTGATGTAGGTGGTGTACAGCTTCAGGTACGGCCCCTTCTTCACTATCACATCCGCTATACGGGGGTCCTGCTCCCTGTTGGTCAGAAAAAATGTTACAAAATGAAACTAGGCAGTAATCAAGTCAGTATACTAGTAAGCCGAGGGTCGTCGGGGGAAAGCTGCGTTTGCGGTTTTAATCTCCAACCCCCCTCTTGTTGTGTAAGTTTATTGTTTTAAATTGTCTGTCTTTTATGTCCTTATTTTATTTTGATGTGTCAAGTTGGCAGGAGTGGGTTAGTGGGAGCTCGTGGACGTATAACCTGTCGTGGGTAGCTTGACACATCCTTTTTCTATCGTCCTTCCTATGTCTGAGTGTAAGTAACGTTGGAAAGTTGGGAAAAAAATCAAAATAGTTATATATAATAAATAATATTATTAAGTACTTGTGTGTCTTGTCTTGTCTAGTCTTCTTTCTTTGCTTATATTATACCTCAATTAAAAACGGGACACCTAACTTCTGCTTGGAGAGCAGATGATTGACCCCAGCTTCTATATCACAGGTGCCACCTGCGACTGCATTGTAGCAGGATATCTAAAACAACTCATCCTCTGCTTGGAGTGGCTGACCACTTGCAAGATTAACGGCATGTAAGCTTACAGGCACCAGGTGTGGACTGAACCACACCTTCAAGATGGGTGTTGTTCTATAATATTACGTTAACTGAAATACTGCTACGGTGCCCAAAATCAACTTGTATCATCTCACACATACTAGCAGATGACATGCCAAAGTACACACAAATGCATCAAACTTAAGGGAACTTGAGTTATAGTGGCGAACACACAGATACAACCAATCGCAATACCCGTGTAGCAGGTGAACCTCCTTCACGGAGGTAACAGCAACTCTGTTTGCCTGGTTTGCAGACCTTGTTTACATGGGCCATCATATATCCTCTGTAACTAGCAACACTACTTAGTGTCAAGTCCCAATTTCCAACCCCATCTTATATAATTACACACTTCCTGCTTGGTAACAGACCTATCATCACTAAATAAATCATTCATAACAGTGCTTATTAATATATACAATTGAATATTGTCTCAAAACCAGGAAACAAACCAAGAAAATCAACTAAGAGCACTAAAAACATTTCTTGGTAGACCTACACTTCAGCTACATTGACATACACTGAAATTAGTGAAATCACTATGTTTTGTTGCTGTGACACTATCTTCCTTGAAATAAAAACCTTTTGATTGAAATGAAAGTAAAGATCAGACAAGGGAGTAGGCTCAGTAAAAAGTGAGGGGTTGTTTAAGCCCCAGTCACAAATAAGAAATTCAGCTCTGCTGACATGTTCAGTGTTCTCACCAGAAATTTTTCACAGCATAGGGGTCAGGTACAGAAGGCCAACTTTAGCGGTGCAAGCCACACGTGGAGTGCTGAAGACATGACCAGAGTAGGGAGTCCGGCATGTTCCCCCGGAAAATTTGTAAATTCATGACCCAATGAGACATTATTTTATGCATTTTGAGGGATAAATTTTGCGAAGTAGAGTTTTTCCTCTGTCACAGCCTCATTCTAAAGCCAAATGAACTTTTTATAAGATTTATGAAGGGTCACAAGGTTTTTCCCAGAAAGAAACACCCATATGCTGGTTGAAACACAGCATAGGGGTCCAGATCACAGCATAGGGGGTCCAAATCACAGCATAGGGGGCCCCTATGCTGAAAAGGTCTGGCGAGAACACTGATGTTGGCAAGCTTCAAATGTGCATATTCGGCCGAAGTAGGGCCGACGTCCTGTCGATATCGCGGGCTTCGGGCGATTTGTAGAAATCAAAGTTGATCCAAATATTGGCCTTTTACCAGGTTAGTCGATTCTGATTATGTCAATGTCCAAGAGATGGTACCATCTCATAGGCGATTTTTAGTTTTAAGTGTTCAACGGATGTCACCCAAGATTTTCATTGGAAAATACGGTCGGCACTCGGGGGATTTTGAAATTCGGCGAGCGTCGGGCGATCAAAAAATTCGGCCGATGCTTGCATGAATTGTGACGCCGGCTTAATTTTTTTTACCAGTTTTCCACCCTCGCCTTGAAGTCCTTGAGGAGACTCTGGTTGAACTGCTGCAGCTGTGGCAGGTACAGCAGGATCTGGGTCATGCTGGCCTCGTCGATTATGGCCTGGCCTGACGATTCACCTGCCGAGTCCACAGCCGATCTGAAGTCCTGGAGGGGCAAACAACAAATAAGTCAAGCCATCAAATTGATTACTCAAGGGATTTGGATAAAAAGGTCACAGTACTAGGCAGTAGACAGGACTCTGAATGCTTGGGTTGATGGGGAAATAATCTAAAGTTGAAGTGAAAGTTCTCCCCACACCAGACAGTGCATAAGGCGGCGCCCATCTCCGTTTTAGCAGCCCTGGGCCACACAACTTTGTGCAAGTCACTACAGCAGGGGGCTAGTCCACTGGTAGTGGTGTGTCTTAACTACCATACTCTTTCCCAAATACTGAGTGCTAAGAAGAGAAAGCAGTATATACCATTTTTAGAGTCTTTGGTATGACCCAGCCGTGGATTTAACTCATGACCTACCATATGCAAGGCGAACACTCTACCCACTCGGCCACTGCACCGAAATAATCTAAGGGACAGTTAAAATGTGTCAGGGTGGTCCTTATGCAGAGGTGGTCCAGTATTGGTCTGAGGACTTTGAATGTAATACAGTCAAACTTGTCAATTAAGTGACCACTAAAGGGACTTGAGGGAAATAGTCAGTAAACACTGTCAGGTGGTCACTATAGATAGAATTCTTAATGCTTGTGTCAATGCTTCACTCAGGTGTAAAAGAGTACCTAGCTCATCTATGGTTAGCGACGTCCCTCGGATAGGACGTTAAATGGAGGTCCTGTGTTTGAGGAGAGTCACACCTTGAGCACGTAAAAGAACCCACCACATCTTTCGAAAAAGAGTAGGGGTATGCCCCGGTGCGAGTGGATCAAAAACATTCCGGCCTAAATGGGGTAGGGAATTTCCCGAGCAGCCTTCGTAACCCCTGCTTCTCCTAATGGGTCAGTGAAGTCATGCTTGTCTCGAGCATTGATGTTTCTGACCAAGGGCAAAGAGATGCTGCTACAGTAAAAATTAGTCCAGTACTTTGATGAGTGGCCCCCTACGGCCTTCCACTGAGCTTTAAAAAAAAATGGAACCATCAAAAAGTGGCTGTGGCCAGGTGGTCCTAATGCAGAAGTGGTCCCTAGACAATATGTACAGGTTTGAGGACATTGACTGTACTGGGTACAAATGTGATTGGTGTTATTTAGCAATTTTATCTGCATTTTAAAGACTTTTACTTATGTGCGATTGCTGTTCAGTACCAAGGACAGGCACTTCTGTTGTAAAGTACTGAATAAGGCTTACCTCATTAAGGAGCTTCAAAACATCTACAAACCTGCAACAATAAAAGTTATTGTATTGAAAATAAACTTTTAATAAACAAGGAAATTTTTGTACATAAAATGTACCATCAAAAAGGCATTTGAAACAATAGTCAGTAAAATCATTTTAGCAAAAAATGGTACAAAGAATTATAGTAGAAAACTACATGTATGATGGGCTGAAAGAAAGTCAACTTAGTTTCCAATACTGTCCTAAAATGTTAGACTCAAGCGCTTGGAAAATGAAAACTTACACTTCTTCTGACGACATGATCTCCCGGGCGATGTAGAAAGCTTTGTCTCCTTTCAGTGCTGGTGGCTGGAAATGAGAAGAGGTTATTCTGAACTTTCAAATTTCACAGACCTTTCGAACTTGAACTTAAATGCTAATGAAAACTCTCCCTAACTCCATCCAGCTTGTTTTGAACTAAAATGTGAAGACATATAGCCAAAATAGGAGTGACTTTTTCTTTCTCCCCAAACACTTCACTTAACAATCTTTGAGCTTGAAAGAAGCGGTGTTAGTCCCAATTTCAAAGGAAAGTTTCCTTACCATAATGTGCACACATAACTTTTTTGTATGTATCTATAGGGATTTTCAGTTTGAATCTTATGTTAAACAGAGAAAATGTGATCAAGTATGAAAGTAGAGACGTTGACAAACAGTAAAACAGTAAAGAGTCAACATATTTGTACAAAGTCAAGAATCATTTATTACCGATAGATTGTAGCCCTCACATTTTTCTATCTACTATTCAAAATCATTTTATAAGATAATGAAATGTAGAAACAACAATTTAAGTGAAAGTTTAGATTAGAAGAAAACAAACACTTGAAGTGTAGAGCATCATTGTTTGACATTGTAGAAATCAATGACAGAAAAGAAGAAATACGAGAATAATATACACTAAATTAAAGCAAAATTAGTCATCATACATTTGAAAATAACGAGGCACACAGAAATAAGGCTGGGTCTGCTGTACATGTAGCCATCCCCACACGACCTTAGAGAAAGGTGTGTTTAATAGAAAAATATGATGTATCCTATTGGTTTAGGTGGAACAATATTTTCAAATAAGTAAAATGGTTTGATGAGCCTTGACAGGCCCAGACCTCATTTCTGTGTGGCAATTGCAAAAATTACTAGCAGATATTGATCATATAATTGCACATCTAAGTTAAAATATCAGGAATTCAGACACCACATGCAAATTACCTTCCAATTCAGTACAAATTAAGTACATGATTCACTAACACAGCTCCAGACTTCTGGACAAATTATGTTTAGGATTTATACCGATCAAACCAATTTTCATGCCTCAAAATTAATGATGTTGTGAACTTCAATGATGATCTAAATGCTGCTCGCTGTAATTCTCTAATATTTTAGTTAGAAATAATAGTTAAGTTTACAAATTAAAGCATTAAAGGCAAATCTGGCTAGAGGGTGAGGCTGGGTAGAACTGAAATTAGAATCTAAAGGACATGATCATATTTCTTAAAGGCAACCAAAGCAATTTTAGGGCCAAAAAAATGGAAATAAAAATGCTGAAACCTTTATGGCATTGACATTTACTAACATTGTTTAGCACATTTGCATAACAACTTCATACTTTGAGCATTTTAAAATCGTTCAAAATTGTGCTGTGCGATGATCTCTTCAGTTTTGCTAGCCTACAAAAACTCCGGCCACAATTTTAAGTGAGTTCACAACGTCATATTTTTACATCGTGAACATTGCTATACATTGTAATAAGTGTTGTTTGAACTAATCATGTATAGAAATGTCTTAATAAATTGACTTTCAAAATCTGATTTTCGGGCCCTAATATTGCTTGGGTTTCCTTTAAGTCATTCATCACGAGTAGTATTCCACCACCAGCACAAAAATGCCTGAAAACACAAACAAACCAAAGTCTGCAAATTAGTACAACAGGCCGGATTTAGGGAAAAGAAGGGAGGCAGGCTGTACCTTTGCTAGGAGGCAGTTAGGCAGCTACTTCTAATGGATATACTTGTTGGTTATGCTTAATACACCCTCCTTACAAGCAAACTACTTTTGTTAGGTTTAATTTCATTAATTGGAGCCCCACCGAACAGTCTTTCATCGTACATGTACATGTTACCATATTGCACTATCGGTTAACCCCCTGCAAATTACAATTATGATTATCGAAAATAAATTGATAAACACACATTTTACTCTATCATCGAGGTCTACTGCAACTCTTAGAGTTATTATGATAGCAGTCTTTGTTACCGATGTATTGTTATCATTATCATACGACATAGTTAAGGCAAGAATAATATGGCTTTTGAGACTTGGTCCTATGTACATGTTGAATAAATACTTGTACAATTATAATAAACAGTAGTAAGAAACATGTCACAAATTGACTGTAACATTGATGTAGTCTATCTACAATGCTTTCCTGAGCAAGAAAAGACAGTCTTTCCTTTCATGAACCTTTGTGCATCTAAAAAAGCACTTTCCAGATCTGCTTGGAACATCTTACACAACAATATCTATTTCCTCAGGTACAAAACTCCAAAGCAAGCTCTTCATTCATTCTTCAGGGACAACATAATCTTCACTTATCTACATTGGTTGCAACAATTTTTTTACATTTTTAAATTTGATATCAAGAACTCCATAAATTAACACTATATAATTATGTGGACTTCTCACAAAGAGGGTGTGTTATTGATAGTAAGCAGTTTCACTGAATCTTCAGGGCATCTAGACCTTGTACTTCAAGAGGTGTATACTTGATCACGATGAAAGGTCCATATAGCATGAGAGACTTCTTGAAAGAGGGTGTGCAAATTTATCTGGATTCATTACAGTTTCATCACCCATTTCTCAATCCAATCCTGTTTCTCTGCCTTAAGCCTAGATTTTTCCCTCCTACGCAAAAGTGCTTCCTGCCTCTCTTCCAGGTCGCGACTGGACGACGGCAGGGTCAACGACCGCTCCCGCGCCCCCTCGACCCCTCCGCGACCGTAGGGAGAGAGCGTACGAGACCTCCGTGCGGAGAGAGGCGGCGGTGGCGGGGCAGGCCTACTCGGTCTGGAGGGGGTGACTTTTCCTGAGGGGCTGGCTGAGACCATAGGGAGAGGTGAGTGAGAGGACTTGACCTGCTTTGATAGAGAGAGGAGGAAGGGAGAGATCAGTTTAGACAGACTGACAGACATCAGTGACATTTAAGTTTGTTGGAACAAGATGTACAGTACAGAGAAACCTAATACATAACAAAAAGAATATATAGGCCTGGCTGTGTTCGTGCAAAAGAAAAAAATGTTAACATTTAATAGTCTTCTTCTTTGCTGGCATGGTGGCACCATTTGCTGGCTTTTCTGTCTGTTTGAAGTACAAGAGATTCTAGGAAAATATAGTGTCTTCTGATTATGAGGGAAATTACTTTAATCTACTTTAGTTTGTTTAGTCAGGGCTAGCTTTGGCATGTAGGTGCCACCATACCAACTGAAGGTAATGGTAGATGGAGATGTAAGACACCAACTTCTGTAAGAGACAGCTTATTACAGATTGAAGCACATTCAATCAAAGAAGGAAAATTTCCCTTAGATACCGTATTTTCTCGAATAAAGTACGCACTTTTTTAGATATTTCAAAATTCAAAAGGCATCACAAGTCATTGCCAAAGTCAGGGTGCGTACTTTATTTGAGGTTATTGCCAGGACAAAATTATTTAAGAGGACCTCAAACCCTTGCTCAATCAAGCCAGGAACCCAGCTGCAGTGCAACAATGCATGGCTCAATACCTGCTAATTTGAGAAGTTTGTAACTTGTCGTAGGCAATTCTCAAGTTTGCAGAGATGATGCCGGTGGGGTAAACAAGAGAATCTTTTATGAATCTAAGGAATGGCATTATGTAGAAGTCCTTGATTTAAGTAAAACTACCTGGAGAAAAGAGAAGGAACACCATAAATGTGAATTTATCCTCTTCAAAATGTGTTCAAGATCGGTGGAGGAGGAATGCATACTTTATTTGAGGTTTTTGACTTTACGTTTCAGTTCTGCGAATTTGTCTGGAACTAGCCCGAAATCAGGGTATTTTAATTGGGGTGCGTACTTAAATCGAGAAAATATGGTAAATATATAGCAAATAAAAAAAACAGCACAGAAATATCTCTACTCTTGCCAGCAGGGCTAGGACTAGTCGGAGACAAGCTCTGTTGGACTTTGATGTAAGAGCACTTGCATTTAAGTTCGTATGGTTTTAATTTCGCGGTAGGGAGAAAATGGAGTGTTCATGGTGGTTTTAAGTTCACGTTTGAGATAAAAGTAGACAAAGGGGTGGGAGGGAAAAAATTTTCACAGTGGTCTTAAGTTTGCAGCGAAGAGCTTACCACGAAAATCGCGAACATAAAACCATCGCGAACATTTCTGCATTTACAGTATTGTGGTATCATATGTTGTAATTGAATATGCAAATGTTTGCTGCAAAATGTTCTCGGTGAATACATCTGAGTCTGAAGCATGCATACCTTAAAAACCACTCATCACAGCTCACTCCAACAGTATCAAACTGCCTTACTATGTCTGCCTTGTTCTCCTCCTCCTCATCTTCATCTGAGGAGGATTCCTCCTCCTCCTCCTCAGAGCTGTCGGCCTCATCCCTGGCTCCTGCCGACCCGGACTCTTCAGATGAGACCTGGTTGTTGGAACTGGCCTCACTCACACCGGACAGTCTGGCCTTAGGGAGGAACCAGATACATGGTATGGATTTAGATTCAGAACTTAAACCAGTAGCAATTCATGTCCTGCCTGGGCCGGGATAACTTTCATGATCAATTCGGGTGTTCCAGACCAGTCTATACATGATTGTATTTTATGCTATTGCGTGGGCTTTGTTGTATCACACTGGCTTCCAATTGAATGCTTCGAATGCACTATGTCTGTTGTCGAAAATTTGAATATTGTAATAAATACAGTAAAACCTGTAGTCTGTATTTCGTATATTGTTTGACTTTTGAGTACAGAAAATTTTATGGACTTCTGGTGCATTTTGCATTGAAATGTGTGCTTTTCGGGTGGGTATGCGTATGACATAAATAAGATACAACACAGTATATTCTGCATCACACACAATTTAGGCTGGTACACCATGTTGTATTCTATATGTATATAATCACATCTCTCTATCTATCTATAGACAGATATAGATAGTTAATGCACTAATACTAGCCTTATCTAAAAGGCCCCCTTCTAAAAAACTAAATACAGACTATCGAATCAAAACACATCTTTGTGGGAGAAAGAACTTTCATCAGATCTAGAAGAGACAATTTTACCTGGTCTGTGGACACTTTCTGGTCATCCTCTGGGCTAAGTATTTCTGAAGCTTGCCTGGGCAGGGGTGCTGGTGGCCTATCCTCGGGAATACCACACCCTGGTGACCTAGGAGGCTTGGGTGGGGGTGTAGCTGATAGCTTCAGTGGAGAAGGGATTGTAGTGGGCTTGGGAGGAGGTGGTCTTGGCGGTTTGGATTTCTTAGGCGTCACTTTCGTTTGAGTCAGTGCGTCGTCTGGAACAGGGGAATAGAAGTGAGTCGTCTTGTCCTTTTCAGGCACTTTGTCTGCAGGGATTACAGGTTCGTGGTACTCGTGATCGTCTACGTTCAGTACGGTAGAGTTCGCGTACGGCTCCGGTTCAGCGTAGTCGCTACTGTCGTCAGTATGCTGCGGGTCTGCGTAGTCGTACGTGTGGTCAGTCTTCTCCTCTTGCTGCTCAGTTCTTTCCTTAGGCATGGAGTAGTAGTGGTCCTCTGCATCTCCGTCTTCTTCTGGTTTTTCCTCCGTCTTGGGAGAGGCGGCCCCCATTTCTTCGTATGCATGGCTGTCTGGTTCGTCATCATTTTTGTCCCCAGCAGTCTCGTTCTTGTACAGATCCCTTTCCTGGTTCATGTACAAGTTGTCTGTGCTGTCGGCCTTGTTCTGGTAGATATTTTCGCTACTGTTGGCTTTCACACTTGTGTCCATGTCCATGTATTCTGCGTCCACCTCCGGCCCTATGTTTTCTGCACTACCACCGCTAATGTTCATATCTACATAACTCCCGTTGCTATTTCTTGCACTGCTCACTTTTGAGACATCTTCAAGGGATGTTGTTCCACCCTCTTTCTTGTCTTCAAATAACTTCTTGGCTGGAGGGGGAGGGCGCGACGGTGTTTTGGACATGGTGGGTTTTAGTGCTGCCGGTGGTGGTTTAGGAGGTGGGGAGGTTGGTGGGGGTATTCGATGCTGAGAAGGGCTTGACTGGGCATTTCCCATATCAGCCTCTGAAGATGTTTCTTCTGTGGGAGGAGGGATGTAGAACGTTGACTTGGGTACCACTTTTTTCCTGTCCTCCTCTCCCTTACTCTTGCTACGACTCAGCTTTCTTTTGATGAAGCTGTCTCTCTTTGGCTCCGACGACAGTGTGCTATCTGGGTTTGGGTTGCTCCTCTTCATGGTCAGCTTTTCCTTGATGTTTTCGAACGGGGCTGGCAGCGACGGCGATCTCTCTTTTGAAGAAGGCTTGTCATCAGGTGCGCCACCACCTGATGAAGACAATCTTTCCTTTGAGGGGGACTTATTTTTAGCTGTGTTTTCAGGAGCTGCAGGTGCAGTGATGTCAGTTTCAGGTGTCCCAGTCGAAGATGGTGTCCAAATTGGTGGAGGTCTGGGTGGAGCAGGGGCTTTTCTGCTGGGTCTGGCTGGCTTAATGGCTGATGATTCTACATGAGAACTACCTGAAATGGCACCTTCCTCTTTCTCATCTTCAGGAGGATTTACAGGTGGGGGAGGAATGTGTAAGACAGGTTTATCAGTCCTCTTGCTTTCAGCATCTTTACCTTTGTTCGGAGTCTTATCAAAGAAACTTCTTATACCAGAAGCTAACGTTGAAGTAAAGGGAATTTTCTTAGCCCCCTTCTTGGGAGAGCCTGGGACAGGGGAGCTCTCAAGTTCAGAAGGATTTGGAAGAAAGACTTCTTCCGAGCTTTCAGGTCTCCTTGGTGCAGGCTTTGTTCTTCCGACAGGTGTTGGATGTGCTCTGTCTGACATAGAGTCAACAGAGGTGCTCTTTTGTACTGCTGGCTTTGGCGGTGTTTGATCCAAAGGTACACTTTCGAGCGCTTTGCCTTGACCAGTGGTACTCGAGGACAGCACATTACCTGCAGAAACTGCCTTCTGTTTCAGAAATGGGGGCGGAGGGGGCCTTCTTGGTGGTCTTACCATTCTGCTACCTTCCCTTTCCTTCGGTTTGACTTCAGCTGTTTCTTTCCCCTTGTCTCTCTCCTCCTTAACTACATCTACAGCCTTAACAAGTCTTCTTGGAGCAGGGACAGGTCTTGGTCTTTCTTGTATGCTTTTCGTAAAGTTTGATCTTGTTGGAGTCACATCGTCTAAGGAGTCGAAAGACCTACTTCTAGCTAGTAAGGTAGCACGAGTTGGACTTGCATTAGGTGTGTCAACACTGCGTAGCCTTTGTGGTTTGTAGGGTAGTGCAGGTGGGGGACCCCTGTCTAAGGGTCCCAAGTTTTCCGCAGAATCGCTGTGGAATATCTTCTCTGCATCAGCTTTATCGAGAAGACTGTTAAGAGAGCGACTTCTTCTCTTGAGAGGGCAGGGTGGGGCCCTTGGTTTGTTCAGTCTACGTCTTGAGTTTGTCTTGAAGTCACCAGCGTCGTGAGGAGAAAAGAGGTGAGGTCCTTGCTTCTTCGATACGTGTGCCTCTTGAGTCTGATTCTTGTGGTCTTCTAATGAAGACCCAGGTACAAAAGTGAGCTTTCCTGGCGTTGAGGGCTCATTCAGTGTCACTGATGGCTTCTTGCTCGTTGGGGGAGGGGGTGGTGGTTTGGTTGGAGACACAAATTTACTTTTCTTCTTCCTTGGATGAGCTACCATGATTTCAGTATTTTCTTGGTCATGGCTCCTTGGTTGCGAGAGTTCAACAGTCCTGTTGCCATTCTCTCTGTGAGGAGGTTTCTCTTCACTAGAATTCACGTCAGCCACCTGCTCCTGTGGTTGAACACTAGAACCACTTGCTACATCCTCGACTGTAAAATTTGCAACATCGGCGGCCAGACGGCCTTCACTTTCGTCTCCTACATGGTCTGTAACGTCCCCACTTGTAACAGTGTCCTTGGGTGACTCAGAAGTTTTTGCTGGGTAAGTGACTTCTGCTGTTGCTGTGCTTGTAGCCTGCTCTGCTTTATTATTGTCCTCGGATTCCAAAACCCTTGGATCACCCTCTTCTTCCTCCTCTTCTTCAGTTGGAAGGCCTGCTTCCCATGTGTCTATGGCATTCTCAAGTAGTTGGAGTGCATTGTCTTCATCCTCACTGGCAGCTACAGGAAGCTCACTGGATATTCTTCTTGGTTTAGGAACTGGGGGCTGAGACATTTTTGTTGGAGACAGTGGTTGCTGAGGGGCTTGTATTCTGTCAGAGTTGGTCACACATTCTGTTGATGTAGAGGGGATAAGGGTTGGTGTGTTTGGCTCATCAGATGTTGGACTAACTTTCTGCTGGTCTGAGTTCACATTCAAGGCTTCTTTGCCATTTTTTGCATTCTCTAGTCTCTTAACATGGTCAACATTTGAGTCTGGTAATGCTGTAGATTTCTCAGAGATTTTTGGAGGCACAGCTTGTAGGACATGTACAGGCGACACTTCACAAGATCTTTCTACAGAATCTGTACTTTTGACAGACTCCAGTTGTTTGTGTGGAGACGGAGTGGATGCGGTCCCTTCTGGTTTTGTAGAGATGGCAGTGACAGGTGCAGGTTTTGGATGAGGCTGTGGTTTGACAGCTGCCACTGTAGGCTTCCTGGGTACCTGAGGTTTGGGAGCCAGGGGTGGCCTCCTGGGGGAGACACCTGCAGGGAATCAAGGAAAACGTATCAATCAAGAGCTGCCTGTTGAGCCTGGTACCCTATTGTACATGTAGCTCACAGAAAAGACACCCAGTAGCTACAATAGGGATGACCAGCCTATGTTGACATTACATGGCAAGTCCATGCAGCATTAGGGTTTTGGGTAGCCTTTTTTTCAGCCATGTACACCAGCCATTCCAAACCAGAACTCCATTGAGAATTGCCTACGAATTAGGACCTTTCAGAAATTGATGTAACTGTATATTGTAAGCTGGGGTAAGGAGACAGATAATAGAGCAATTAGAGGTCTAAACTTGATGTCAACTGATACTTTTTACTTCTAGCTGGTATATAAATACAACGGGACAATTAATAGGGGGGTCTCCATTTTACTCAAGTAATGGCCCCCTCCAAAGCCCTGCAACTGCAACATTTATAGTACCAGCTGCATGTATACTACATGTACTTGCATGTAAAAAACTTGCACTGCACATTTGAAACCCAACCATTGCTTTGGGTCAGAAGTGCAACATCAAGACCCTAAGGCATGCATTTCAATGGCCACAACAGTGCCTGCATGCATATCCAACTAAGGCCACACCAATTTAATTTGTTGCTTCTCTGATTTTTTCAGAAAAAAAATTGGAGAGACAGGGCGAAAAAAAATGATAAAAATTTTTTTTGCAAATAGTCTGGGGTGAAGATAAGGGTTTACATAACATAAAGAATAAGAGGATTATTCAAATTTCAGTTTTGTATGGCTCGTTCTATGCAATCTACCCTTCTTTGATCTAGTACTATAATTTCAGTAACAAAATTACCTTTTGCCATGTAATATATGGATTGATATTGAGAAATAGTTTTAATAAATGAAAAATTATAACTTATGATCAATATGTCCACACTTTTTAGGTATGTGCAGGCCTTTATAATCTATTTGGTGGCTATTGAGTTTTACAACTGAACAAATAGTAAGATTGGGAGTTAAAATTTCTTAATGGGAATAGTGACCCAATTTTATTTTTTTTTCAAAATGGGAAAAAAAGGAGAGGCATTCCGAGAAGCAACAAATTAAATTGGCATGGCCTAATAAGTGCCAGCATTTCATGATCAGGCACCTTTGTTGAATGCTTGCTTGGTTTGCCATGCTTCCTTTTGTTTCAAGTGAGAAAACAAAAACAACAAGTCCAAGCTGCGTCCTCTAGATCTGAAAAAGCTTTTGTTTCTTGCTTTCTTGACTGGTAATTCTATCCAACAAAATGTTGTTCGACTTGGTTCCCACATTCCTTAAGAGGTCATTCACAGTGCTCTGCGGAATTTTCCCTATTTACTTCTGGCAATGAGGTGAAGTGAAACTGTATCTTCTGACAAATTATATACACTCTATTAAACCAGAACTTTATTTGTAGGACACCTTGCTCGAAGAATAAGCCTTAGCAATTGCCCAATGTAAATACTAAATACTGAAAACATTTGGCATAATTGGCAACATAGAAACCTGAGTATCAACTATTATTGACATATTTTGGTCAGCTGTATACAATACTAAGGAAACGTACTGTTAAGGAAATGTTGGATTTCAACAGGTCTTGTTGTTGGTACTGGTTGGTTTTGGCTCCAAATCAGGAATCCGTTAATCAGCCTTGAAATCCTGCATATCTGCAGGGCAAATAGAGGACTACGTATACCTTGTTTGTCTGCAACTCACTGGACCATTTCTTAAAACCAGTCCCAGTGTTTACCATTCATGGTATTGCAGCCTAAAAAGTAGATTAATTTCAGACATGTAGACTTTTATGCAGGATACTGAACAGTCTTCTGTTGAAAATATTAGCCTGAAACATGTTTGGCCAATAAATGTCAGTATACATAATTGACACATGTACTATATCTCTCCCAAAAGCCAGCATTGATTGTATTTCTTTGAGTTTGATACAAATCTTCCAACAGGAAGAAAAGTAGACTAAGACCCCGTTCACACTCATTTTTTTCAATCGCGATTGAAGTATAATCGCGATTGAATCGATCCGATCGCGATTGATTTTTTCAGTGTGAACGCTCCCAATCGCGATTGGAACGATCCAAAACGATCCAATCGCGATTGGATTGTAACTACCTCTGGAGGTAGTTTGATTGGATTAATCGCGATCGGATCCAATCCAATCCTATCAAATTTTGAGTGTGAACGCAACTACGATTCATTCCATCGCGATCCGCGGGGATTTCGGCCGGTTCAAGGCTAGGGTCGCAACTTATCACATAAGTAATGTACCAAGTACAATGTTTTCCCACCAATCGTCGCTTCATTCACGCTCCCAGATTGTCCTGTCTACAGCACTTGTCGCGTTCATTACCCGTACTACAGCGAGGCCAATATACAAAAGCCTTCGTCGTTCACGCCTTCTCGCGATCATAGCCCGCCGATTGCGTTCCCTTCCACGGCTACAGAACATTCTCCAGAGATACAAAATCATCAAGAGTTTGGGGACTCCCGCCATTTTGTAGCCAGCGACGCCGAACCTTTGACCTCGTGCTTCAATCGCGATCGGATCACGGCGTACTTTAATCCACTTGGCGAAAAGCAGTGTGAACGCAAAAGTTTCTTTGCGTTCAATCGCGATCGGATCGAACAATCGCGATTATACTTCAATCGCGATTGAAAAAAATGAGTGTGAACGGGGTCTAAGTATATATATTTGACAAGCTATAAGTATAAAAAGAAATGTCTGCCACTTATTTGATGACCATATGTTGAATGAGCGTCACCTCTTTTCACCCAAGAACAGCAGAAGCAATAATGTCTGAACATGTTATGGTATAACTACAAAATAACACAGATCTCACACTGAAGTATCAGTCCCATGTGAGCCAGAATGTACCCCAGGGGCGTGCTGAAATAACAGCAGTCAGGAAGTCAAGTCCAGCTGGCGTTTGTCCAAGGCCGGATTTCTGAATGGTTCTCAATATTACATGGCTTTACAGTACACACCCACACCCACTCAAATTATACCCAAACCCCATAGCAAACAGTAGAATCACCAGTATTGAGTTTGTTGTTTGGGTAGTATTACTAAAATCGCTAATACCTGTAATTAATTACCTTCGCCAAAAAAACATGAAAGTTCATCTGTGTTGGTATGTTAAGTTTTGTCTTCATGAAAATGTTATGGGTGTCTGTTTGTATGTGTGTGTGTGTGTGTGTGTGTGTGTGTGTGTCTGTCTGTCTATCTGTCTGTCTGTCTGTCTGTCTGTCTGTCTGTGAACACGATAACTTGAATGAAGGCTGGGTGGATTGTCTTGATACCTGGGGTTGGTCTTCCTGAGAGTGAGAGCTCAAGTTTTGCATATCTTGTGTTCTGGACACACTATGGTCATGATTTTTCAGTTGTATATTGAATTTCTAATATGAGCCCTTTGAATGGAGAGTAAGTCTTGTATCCTTTTCATATCTCCTGGCTGTTGATATAAACTTAAAACGAAATGACTGCATTAATCATTGCATTTAGCTGCTAATTATAACTTTTAACACATTCATCATGATCATGATCTGGTCTTGAAGGTCTCACAGATGTCCATGACCCTATATTAGGTGAGAGTTTTGGGGGAGGGGGGGTATGAATGCTGAGCAGTGAGAACATTTTTTTGTTGATGATGATTTCGGGGCCTCGGGGGGGGGGGGGTGTCGAGAACAGAGTGTTGACCATAGGTTGCAACTTAAGAGTGCTTTTTTTCTCTTTTAAGAGATCTGGTATTTCAAGGCCTGTTACGTATACCTCCCCTGGCATTCCATTGGCACATGCAAAGCTATTCCTGCCCACAATCAACACTCTAACTTCCGGCTATCGATGACCTGAGGCCTTTCTAGAACCCACTTCATTGTCCTTGGTGCATGACAACTTAACAAGCAGGCATGACTCAGCTTACATCAAGTTACAGAATACTAGTAGACAGTACACATCAGCAGATTCCTTATATCATAAATAACATGTCTACAACTAGTTAGTGCAAGATTATAAATAACATGCCTACAACCATATCAGCTTGTCTGCCTGGCATTCCAGTGTGTATTGTATTGTTGCAATTTTGAATAAAGACTTTTAAACCATTGCAAGATAAAAATGTCAACACTTAATAATTATGGAGATAGAGGAAGTGTTATCTTGAAGTATTCCTTATAAATACATGTTTTTCTCCACGCAAGGATCAGATTAGCTTAATCATAAGTTAATGAAAGTATTTTGTTCAGAATCAGAGAAAATAGATTTCATTTTTCAGAATGACTCACTGACCTCAGTACTTGACAAGTAATTTCCAAGCAGACGTAGGGTAGAAAAACGCAAACATAGAATAGATGCAACTAGTATTACTATTGTCCTGAAAGCTGCACAGTCGATCAGAAAACATTACAATTTTCAATCCCAACATCTGCTTGTTTTTTAAAGCACTTACAGTTACACGTATAGAGGAGACATTTTTGTTAACTCTGACTAAGTACAAGAAACAGCTTATAGTGACAGCTCAGTTTTACACAAGATAATTTTTGGGGAGGGGGCTGGGGTACATTGCTCAATGTTTGACCCTCATTTTCAGCTGCTAAGTTCGATGATGATGATGATGAATCAATTGCAGACCCTCCAAATTCCGATAACTATTGGTGGTTCTGAACTTCGAAAACTGTTCGGGATTTGAACCCTGACCTGTTATCCAGAAATATGGGATCACTTATCAATTTGCAAGCTGTCAAATATACTTCAACTCGGTTAGACCGTCATTTGCAAAAATGTTATTGTAACCGCTTATCAAAGCTCTTCCAAATTCCTCTATCATGCATTTTGATATTATATATCATTAGGCCACACCAACTTAATTTTATGGATGACATCCGCGCGCGCATTGATTTTCGCCTGTTCTCCAAAAATAAAAATAAATCACCTCCGAAGAAACTTGTAGACTCATATTGCCGCAAAGGGGCAGCATTGAGCCGGCTTGTCGTAATACACCATATACACTCACATTGTCTAACACAACTGGTATGTATGTGACTAGGAGCGATTGAAGTGGGCGCCGCCCCTCATGAGCCCAGTAGTATATTGTTCATGATATGACAATACTTGCTCTGATTGAAGGCGTGATGTTGTATACACAGCCGAACACATTTTTTTTTTCTTTGAACGGCCAAATGTTACATATGGGTCTTTAAACCAGGCATCATCCATGTTAAAAGCACTTTAATATTAGCCTGGGTGCCATCCTATTTCTACCGGGATGACAGAAATAACAAAAAAAACATTTTAGGGAAGCAAGTGTAGGAGCCCCGGTAGAAATAGGATGGCACCCAGGCTACTTTAATATGAGCTAATGCCAACAAATAAAGACTTGTTTGTTTGTTACATACATGTTCTGTGGTTTAATTGGCAATACCAGCTATTTAGTCCTCCGGTTTATCTTTTTTTTTTTTTGCTAGATTTTTCTTTTTTTCGCCCTCGCGCATTAGTTTTGGGGACTCCAGAGGATGTCATCCATAAAATTAAGTTGGTGTGGCCTTATTAATGATTATAGGTGGTTTAGAACTTAGAAAACTGTCTAGGAATTGAACTGCTGACCTTGCAATCCAGAAAATGAATTGAGATCACTAACGTTACAACTTTCAAGCTATTCTCCACTACATTCCAATAGTCTACAATATGTAGTGTAAATCCATGATGCATTATAGGTAGAGGTTTGGAATCTACAACTTTGTCCTGAATTACTTAATTGAATTTGTAGGTACTTTAGAATGCTTTAGATGTAACAAACATATTGTTGTGAACATTATGCACAATAAAAATTGCCTACAGCTCCGCCCCTTTGCGTACACAACCTGGTGCAAAACAACAGGTGTTACAAACAACAGGTGATCCCTTTGTCGTACCGCAGGCGTCAACTCACCTGCAAACACCTGGCGCAGGCCTTCAGCTGTCAACTAGCAGACGACATAACATTACCCGCCAGTTTAGACTCACGATTTTCATTCAAACGTTCCTCTTTTCATCGTCCAAGTACTTTGGAATGCGCCAGAACAAGGGAGTCCGTTAATAATTTACGGGCAAGCTGTAACTGCGGGGAGCAAAGTTTATGAAGGGGGCATAAAATTGGGAGCAGAGACCTTCAGCAAATGTTGACAGAAGCTCCGATAAACGCAAGATGACCGCCTGACGATTTCGGAGGGATATTCAAATCGGGGCAACCGCTGACAGCTGTCAAACAAATCGTACACAGTCGTTTGTAAGATAAGAAAAATCGACATACAACAGATAGAAGAGAGGAGGGTGAAAAGGAAAAAGGGGAGGGGGGCGGGTTAACACTTACCTGAACTCATGTTGGAAACTTTCCAGTTTTCCTCACTTCCTCGCTTAGAATGTCTTTCTATAAAGCTGTACAGGTTAAAAAGTGGTTTAGTTGGCCCGGACAAGTCGTAGAGGAAGCTGCCATCGCTTGTAAGAGCGACAGTTTGGAGAGTCCGGCGCTTTGGGCCGCCGTCCTGCTAGGGATATCGCCATTTCCTATCGTCTGATTCCGTCCCGTTCGCGTTTCCCTCATGACGTCACCCCTCTCGGTCCCAGGACACTCAGGCCGGAAACGGTGCTCGTGACCTTTTCAACTATTAATCTGCTCAATTCTTTCAACAACTAGCGGCCATCCAAATATAGGATATATTGCATTATAAAATAGATAACAATCAGTTTGAATCGATACACAGCTGTTGGGAATATTGATTTTCAGTATCAAACTTCAAAGAAACGGGACAGGTCAGAGAAATATCATGGTCTCTCCTCCAAACATCTGCTTGGAGATTACTCGTGACCTTTTCGCCCTTTTCCCGTTTGGGACAGGACAGGAAGTGAGGTGCACATTAGTAGATAACCATTCATTTTATAACAATAGGGTGCCTTTAAGCGCTTTCAGTTAGACTGTATGACAGGCGTGTAAAATGTAGTTACAAACGAAACACATCCAGGAATGTTGGAATCCGTTAAAACATTATGGTGTTTTAGTTTTGCCGCAGTGGCATAGCATCAACCACACTACTACACTAGGACGATTAAAGCACCTTAGCCTCTACCAGGCTCCACAGGTCGCTGGAAAATAGTAGAAATTGGCCAAATAGACTGATGACATGCCAAAGGAGTTTAGCCCGCTAAAGGGTCCTAAAGGAGTTGCAGTTTACGACCTAAAGTTGTGTTCACACTCAAAATTTGATAGGATTGGATTGGATCCGATCGCGATTAATCCAATCAAACTACCTCCGGAGGTAGTTACAATCCAATCGCGATTGGATCGTTTTGGATCGTTCCAATCGCGATTGGGAGCGTTCACACTGAAAAAATCAATCGCGATCGGATCGATTCAATCGCGATTATACTTCAATCGCGATTGAAAAAAATGAGTGTGAACGGGGTCTAAGTTACACGTATGGGCATGTTATCCGTCTATTTGGCCAATTTCTACCATTTTTCCAGCGACCTTAATAGCCTGGTAGAGGCTACATCTTTTTACATGCCTCTTTTCTGACGTACATAAGTAGGTAGGGCTAATTGAGATTAGGTACACAATACTGAAGGAAGCTGGTTATCAAAGTTCCTCTTTTTTGCTTTACTCATATTGACAGGTGGGCCAGTACGGGTAGAACTAATCACAAGGAAGTTCCGGTTTTTCGCCTTGTTAAGGGACTGCTGACTACTAAGAAATCATGACATGAGGTCAGCTACTCTGAATACATTTTGTATTATCCCATGACCCGCTATCCCCTGACTTTGTAAGCCTCGTCCGCAGACCTTCTGAAGTGCGGCCGGAGTTTTTTTTGTGTGTGGGTGTTGTGCTAATTTGCGATTTTCAACATAGGCCAGGTTCTCTAGCTAGTGGCAGGAGCTCGATGCCGCAGCCCTATAGCCTGAGTGTCATCCTGTTTCAGTTCCAGGCTTTACCTTCACCAAAAGGTAGAGCCTGGAACTGAAACAGGAAATTACTCAGGCTAGCAGCCCTATGGCTCCCCAAAAAAACAAAAGCCAGGTGCAGTATGAAATTTGTCGGTAGGAAGCGCTCATGATTTGTTCAGGCGTGGATCAGTAGGCTACTAGCGGATGCTGATCGACCGTGATATAAAGTGAAAGACATCGAGTGTTTCCTAATTGCTATGCAACATGAAAATGTTGGCGCAGACTGAAGAAAATATAAACTCGGGATACGGCATGAACAAGCTCCTTCCAATGAGATTTTAGTCTCAAAGATGTCTGTCAAAAGCACGATCAACCGGTCATTGACACGTTTTCTTGTTTCAAACTTATTGTAGTTGTGTTTCATAACACACTGAAAACATTCGCTACTTGTTTTGCAGACATAGTCCACACAAGAGACACACGAAAGAACGGACCATGGTTTACAGAAGACTGGTTCCGCTTTCTATGTAAATTCGCGGTCCACTGTGAGACGGTGAGTCACCATCACGAGCGTCCAGGCGGGGGAGTTCACGCCGGATAGTTTCGGTCATGTGTTTTGGCGGAAATTGAAAACGCAGCAGTTTATTCTACACTACCCTTTCTTCGTGTAACACTTTGAGGACGGAGAATCTTTACCCAAGCGTTGCTTCGCCATGAAGATCTTGTTGTTGGTGCTTTTCGTGTCCCTCGGTGCAGCAGTATATGTCAAGGGTAAGTCCATGTTCATTGGCTGTGCATGGTATACTTATCATAGTCCAAACAGATATGATCAGATATGTGGTACGGACCCCGCGCGCTGTGTGCACGTCCTTCTTAAGTCTGATTTTACTCGTCTTTAATGAATATTTGCCTTTTATGACAGTAACAGATTAAGGCAAGAAAGATTCTCTCTTAATGCACTGAGCTTGCTATATATGTATGGTGCAGTCAACGTGCTCTGTCTTCCTTGTGGCGTTTAGGAACACCGCACACCACGGAAGGTTCGCTTGTGTCAAAGCTAGTCACCGACATCGCAACAGTCCGGCACTCAACTTTCAATGTCAGTCATGGTCTCAACCTGACAACGCCGTCCGCCAGCTCACCGACGGCGTCCTTTGCGGAGACCACTACCGACAGACCGGCCTCGACGACGATCCAGCCTCCGCTTCAAACCTCCTCGTCGAAAACGGGAAGTGGTGTCGACGGGAGTAACCCCGGCAGCGGCCTAGGCGCGGTGAGACAGCACAGACCGCTGACGCTGTTCGGGCAGCTCGGCGCTCCCCTGGCATCGGCCCCGCGGACCAGAGACCCGTCCTGTCCGCCCGTCACCGGGACCGAGCCGCCTCAGCTGGTGACTTCGGACGGGTTCTACAAGAAGGTAGGAAACGATGCTACAACGGCTTACTAATAGATAAAAGTCACCTGTCATTTATAGTGTGCACATTTTGGTATTGATGTTTCTTGATTGTTCCGTAGTTCCGCATTCATGTTTGTCTTGATTGCACGACTCCTCCTCATATATACTCCCCTATTCTACTCACGTTCTAAAACCCATTCCTCGTCTACCCCTTCCTTTTTCGTCCTTTATCCCTCACTCTTTTGTCTTTCTCATCCACTATCTTTCTTTCTTTTGTTCTCTTTCTTTCGTTCTCTTGCCTTTCTTTCTTTCGTTCTTTCTTTTTCCTTTCCTTCTGTAAATTCTGTTTTCTATTTTCTCTTTCATCTTCATTTCTTCATTGTCACTCACTCAGCCATACACCGATATCGATTACAAGTAGAAATACACCATTGTACATGTAATTGTTGTTTTTCTTGAATGGCCCATCTTGAATCTAAACCTATTTGTCCGCAGGTGACCGAAGACCGGATTGAGATCCTGGCCACCGACGTCTCCCTGGACGAGACCAGCCCTCTGTTTGACCCCTGTAAGGACTTCTACCTGGAGACGGTCAGTCTGACGATCAAGGGCCACCTGAGATGGAAGGGGAGGAACGTGTACATCTCGGCGGTGAACCTGACCGTGGCCGGGGACAGCGCGGCTGTGGACGTGTCGTACATGGCTCACGGGCAACCGGACTGGGACACCCCCGCACAGAGTGGTACCGCCCAGGGACAGGCGGGGCAGGACGGGTAGGTGTGATCTCAAAGCAGATATTAGGAGGAGAGATTGGCAAGTTGTGGGTCAGAAACAAGGGCAGCCAGAAAACATTATCACAAGTAGATGGACAAACACAGACACACACTCGCGCGCGCAAACGCACACGCACACAGACATACACACACACACACACACGCAGACACATGTACACAAAAGCGCACACATACACGGACGCACGCACACACATACACACACACATGCACAAACACAGATACGCCTACAAAGTGAAGAAGTCGAAACTCTACTAAGACTCGAAAGCAATACCTGACTTCCTTTCTTTCAACAATGTGCAATATGGAAAATGTTTGAAGTGATATGATATGTTTATAAATACTCCATAGTGATATACTATGTGTGAATTTCAGCCAAGCCGGTGGAGTGGGACAGAGAGCGGGGAACGCGACGCTGTACGTGGGGTTCATGTTCGGCGGCCGGCTGGAGGTGCTGGCCCGGGGAGGGTCGGGCGGACTAGGACAGGCTGGCGGGGACGGGCACGTGGGGGCCCCGGGACAGCCTAACCAGTAAGTACTCGGGTGGTCTTCAGAAGACGGCAAAAAACGCCCTCTTTGTTGGAGCAAGGAGGTTTTATCTAGATAAAACCTCCTTTGTTAGAGAGAGAGGGGTGACATTTCCAATGGTTGAGGCCTAGGTTTCTGATGTCACAAACATTAGCATCTTGACTCCCAAGTTAAAGTATTGTAAAGATTTTAAGAATGATGACGACTTTGCTACGGTCACAATTGGAACAAGGGGCCCCGCCGGGTAGTTTACTAGCTGAAGTTTTCTGTACTTCTGTGCGTGACCCATACGCCCCCCCCCCCCGCTACTACCGGACTATTTCGGGGCACGGTCGGGCCCCTGGATTTTTTTAACTCGCAGTTAAAATCAACCCGGGAATATCTTTCGTTAGAATCTCTTTATGGATTGCGATGACATTTGGTACTTCAGTGAACCCGATGGTCAAGTCAATTTTGGTACTGCAGCAGGACTTCCGGTGTTTGTATCTTTGGTCCTCGACATGCTCTGATCTTGATTTCTTGGTGGCAGATAGGTGTTGACGTAAGGAAGAAGTGATGTAGGTCCGGGCCTCCTGGTAGCTTGTTCGTGAACTGCAGGGGGTGTTTTTGTTGAAATATTCCAAAGAAGATAACTTAAGATGCTTGTGTTGTGTAGGGATCGTGACGCCTGCTGTCACGGCCGCTCCACGGCTGGTACGACAGGCGGGAAGGGAGGAGACGGCGGCAAGCCCGGACAGTCCGGGGACGGAGGTAAGGGACAGAGAGAGAAATGTACGAGTAGAAAAGTAGTGCAGAGTGAATCAAAGTCAGTGGAGGGGGCGTTAAGTATTTGGAATAACACTTATAACACTTGGGAAACAGATAGATACAGGATATGTTACGTCACACGTCGGCGAATCTCGCGCCAGCCGCCGAAATATTCCTCACTGTAATAAATGACCACAAATAGATTAATCGCAACGGTTACTAACAATGACTTTTTCTTACAGAGTAGCATAAAAACAAGTACATGTACATACAGCACGTGAGTAGTAGGTACATTTAAGACATGTACATTTCGTACATGTCTTAAATTGCATATTTTTGTAAGCAGAAGAAGATTCGATACGTTTCCTTGTTGGCTCTAGTATTGTAAGCGTATTTCTTGCATGTTATTCTTCAAGACACTCCTGTATAATTATTGTATGAATCTTCTGTTAGGTCCAGGAGGTGTTATCATCATCAGGATGTTGAACAAGACGTGGGAAGATCTGGACACCCACTACCTCCAGGCCCTCCAATTGCCCACAGCTGACGTTAGCGGCGGTCCCGCAGGTCCCCCGGCGGCGGCAGGGCAGCCCGGGCCCGGCGGACCTGGCGGAGGAGGGTCGGGGACGCACTGCTACAACGCCGGCCACTGGTACGACCATCACTGGCGCTGTGAGGGACCCTATGCTCCTCCCGGGCCTCAAGGTAGCATTGAAACATCCCTGTTGTCATTGACTTGTTTGGCATTTCTTCCCTCGTTTTTATTTGTGACAACGCCGTACTTGAACGTCTCAGTCTTAAGTTTATGTTCTGTATTTCCTTCAACAAAACAGTTGCGCTGATGATATGACTGCACTCTTGAATTGACTCTTTTGTGATCCACAATTAGCTTAAATAAGCATCATCTATTTTTCCGGTGGTCCAACATTCATATAGCTCACTCCATGAATCAAGTGTTTGTTTGTTTGTTTGTTTGTTTGTTTGTTTGTTTGTTGTGTTGACCAGGTACCTCAGGCAACACACCACCACCGGCTCCTCCTGGACATCCGGGACTTACAGGACAGGCGTCTGTTGACGTCATAGACTTTGAGGACATCTCAGAGCACATCTCACCAGAAATGGTTCAGATGACGTTTCGACAAGGTACATAACCTTTCCAGCCAGCTACTAGTATGTGTTCTTAGCGTGAAATTGCAACGCATAACGTTGATATTTCAGTCAGCTGATGCAGGAAGCTTTGCTGCCCGTTTAGATTTTGTCCAGGGTTGGTTGCCTGCACAGTGGACACCCTGGCCAAAAGGCCATTTCAGAGTACCTTTTACTCAAACGTACAATCAAAGATATCGTAATTCGATGCCCTATGGTGAAAGTTGACCCCTACTGTGTTTTTTTTTTGTATCCAAAGTTCGTTATGTCTTATGATGTTGACGCACAGAAATACTACCCTTGTGAATTCATGGCACATAAGGCTTGGTGTTAAAACATTTTGTCTACTTCTGTCTGCAGGTAACAGGTACTACAAGGAGGGTGATGTAGAGGCAGCCCGGAACGGGTACCTGTGGATTTACTTCACCATGCGGAACTCCAGCCGGCCCGAGCTCAGGGGGCACGCAAGGGAGGCCATGATCTACCTCATGCAGATTCAGCACGGTGAGTCAGATGTTTAAAATGTGCGTATTCTTGGACATTGGACCAGTAGGATTCTATGGGTGCCGCCATTTTGTTTCGAATAATGCTAGGGGGCGGAGTGTGATGGGATGTGGTGACGTCATTTTCACAGGTTGGAGATCTGAAATGAACTGTTATGAGAGTGATGCTGTGGTCTTGTCGGAAATAAATGGACGACAAGAAGCACAACGACGGGTTTGTTTCGGATGATTCGAAGGGGGTGATGTATTATGGGAAGTCGTATAGCCATATCTACAAGTGTACGATTTGAGATGAAAGTTTACGACTGTGGTATTGTGGTCTTGTATTGCACTTGGTTTACAAGACTTGACATCATTATTTACATTCAAAAGCAGTGGTGTTAGAATAGTGCTTCGATGTTGGTAAGCTTAAAAGGTGATATGAACTTAGTTCAATGCACAAAACTTGAGCACATTCGGCTATTGAAATGGGTTGCAGCTCCAAGGACTTAACGTTAGCCTATGACGGTCACAGTCACAACCCCGACTGTCCCCTACGGCATGAAAAAGGCAATGGGACTACCTTTACCTACATTTTCAAAGAATACGCATATAATTTACGACCAGATTCAACAAACGCCATACGTACTTTGATGCATTAGTGTTTTCATAATAACGTGGATCATTATTCCCTCTTCTGCAGGACTTGACTTCTGGGCGCACGCGCAGAACAACATCCCGATGAACTCCTACAGCAGCATCTACACCTACCTGTCCACCGACATTGTACCCTATGCCATTGGTGAGTGCCAACGTTACAACGTCAGGAATAGTCTTCCTTATAAATCAACATCAACCCTGTCTTTAGATGCGGTAGTAGCCCTTTCCTAAGGTATGCAAGGAGTGCTCATGCTCCTGTAGTAGTAGTAGCAGTAGTAGCAGTAGTAGTAGTAGTATTAGTAGTAGTAGTAGTAGCAGTGGGAGTAGTAGTTAAGTAGTAGTAGTAGTAACGGTAGTAGTAGTAGTGATAGACTTGTTTATTTCACAATAATTAAAATACATAAATAACACGGAATACAAGCTTTTATTGCAGCCACAGAGGCTGAATTACAAAGCTTTTCAAGTACACGGGTTATAAGTGAAGATCATTTTGTACCTCCAAGGAATTACTGTCAGTAAGATTTGCCTCCTATCTTTCTGTAGATGTAGAGAAAGACTACAACCTGTACTTCGCCGAAGCCACGTCCGAGGAGCAGAAGATGGTCGTGGCGAAGAGCAGCATGGACCACAACAAGTTCACCATCACTGTGCTGGAGAAACAGAAGCTGGAGAAACTGGACGAACTCACACAGGTCTGTATGTGTGTGATTGTTTGTTTGTTTTGTTTGTATTGCATACCCGGTAAACCACAGGTGTAACACACCAGGTTTGTACTAAAGAGTACAAGCTGCATACCCGGACAGATTTATATGATCCACTCACACCGGGAAGGACCCCTACTCTTTTTGATAAGGGTGTTGGGTTCTTTTTACGTGCTTGAGGTGTGGCTCTCCTCAAACACGGGACCTCCATTTAACGTCCTATCCGAGCGACGTCCCTAACCGAAGCTAGGTACTCATTTTCACCTGAGTGAAGTGGGAAAAGTCGTGTAAAGTGCCTTTCCCAAGGGCACAACGTCAACGGAACAAGTCAGGGAACCCTGGATTCGAACCCGGTGCCCCTGGGTTCTGGGGCCAAATTCCCTGTCACTACGCCACCGCGACGCCACTGTTTGTGTGTGATTGGTTTCTCATGGCCTTGCTGCAACTGGATTGATCTTATAGTAAATATATAACTAAACGTCATGCCAATACCACGAAAATATACAAATTGTCAAAATGCTATGGAATGGTAGGGATTATCACTAATATCATGACTCTAAAGCCTACCTGTTGACTGCTCTGTCTCTTAACCGAGGGAGATGCTTGATGCTGTATAGTATTTGAAGTGAATGACAAGATCAAACGGATAACTCAAGATTGTGAAAATGACGCCTTCTGCATTTCATTTATTGTCACCTGCAAGGGAAGAAAATGAGGGTTGTCTTAAAGGTCCCCTAGGAAGAATTAGGACTTGTTTTTACACAATTCACAAACACCAGGGATACGAGATAATGATGCAAGAATGCGAAGATTTTATAATGGAAGCTCGACAGAGGTCGTTGAAAATTTGATATGTGTATATAATATACCTTAGCGTTGGAACCGGGAAGAAAGTTTAGCATTGCACCATGCTAAAAGTTGTTAGATTTTCGTTGGAAGGTTTTGTTCTCGAGAATGTTTTCATTTTGGAGCCCATATTTTACTGTATCTTCAACTAAACGTCTCTTATTCTTTGTTTCTTTAAAGATTCAGTCCAAGCTGCGTGACCTTGAACAGCAGCAGGCCGTGCGGCTTGCGCGTGCGCAGGACGCCACCGCGGAGTGCCAGGACGCCATCGAGGCGGACTTGGTCCACAAGGCCACGGCCATCCACTTCAGCGACATCCTCAAGATCGCCGGGGCGGCCATCAAGATTTACACCTCCATATACACAGGTTGGAAATTCACTATTTCAGAGTTGTACAATATTTGACATCAAAACACGTCGACTTGGAAACCATTTAATCGATGGCTTGGTCATTGTGGGTCGATCCTCTTCAAGCCGACCACTTGTCAAGCTGAGGTCTTCATCTTACAGGTGGACTGACCTTGAAAAGCGGCATCGAAGACATCATCGGTGCCTTGGAGGCCGGGAAGAAGCTGAAGGGTCTGGACTTCTTAGACCAGCTGAAGGGCGTCAAGACGATCATTAAGAACATCTGGGGCACCTGGGACAAAGATAAGGTAGGCCGACACTCATTGTGCTCCCCACTCCAGGAAAAGTGGAATTTATCAATGACAGTTAAGTCTGGTAATGATTGCTTTTGGCACTTGACCTCTTGTGCTATGTAGATAGCTCTCTCAGGAAAATGTCCAGATGACGAGCACTTACCATTGGTGAAGGAAACAATCAAAATCGAGGACGAGTGACCTCAAGCTGTGAGGGTGGGACCTTTGTATAGTCATATAGATAGTGGAGGCGTCAAATGTCGATAACAGCACACAGGTTGTCATCGCCTCCTTCGCAGACCTCTTGGAGTGCCGGCGTTTATTTATTTGGGTGGAGTGCTAATCAATCTGCAATTTTCAACATGGGCTAAGGTTCCCTAATGCCGGCAGAGGGAGTTTCACCACGCCTTGCGAATTAGCGCTCCACCCAAATAAATGCCGGCGCTCCAAGCAGTCTGCGAAGAAGGCTAGTCCGCGCTTCTGCTCACCGCTTCTAGAAATTCTCATGTGCAGCCCTCCCCCAGCAGTAGGGTCCATCTCTGTCAGTTAACGTTCTTTATAGGATTGCTTGTTATCACCTCTGTGAAGGATTGCACTATAGAAGAAACTAGACCATTTTAACATTTTAACATAGTCTTTGTAATTTTTTCCAGGGCATCATCAAGTCGGACCTGAAGGACATAGAAGAGCAGTATGACAAGATCAAGGACACGCTGGACCACGAGGGACAGGAGAACCAACAGAAGATCGTGGTGGACGGGAAGAAGTTTGACGAGCAGTTCGACAAGTGGCTGTACCTGGCGCAATGCCGGGGCGCCAAACCCAGGATCCAGGCTTATCTGAACGTCACACAGTAAGAATGTTTGGTCCTTTGTTTCTTTTTTAACGGGTTTGTTAAATGCAAGGTCACAGTTGACCAATTCTAGACATTGAATAAGTTGATGGAAGATTGAGGTGATTATGATAGGATATAGCGGTGAATGTTGGTTTTGAATGCTTGCAGGTTGTAAGCCTCCTCCTGTCTATATAACCTCCTTGGTTGTATACAGGAGGGAAACAGTTGTCAATGAGAGAGTTCCACAGCTTGGCAGTCCGTGGAAAGAAGCTTACACAAATATCCCTTCCTGCTATTCCTTAGTACTTTCATTCGTCAGACTGCATCATTGCATTTGCTTGTCGCTCGTGCTATATGGCTTCTCGTTCTGCAGTTGTTATTTGCGTGTTTGTATACTGGTGCAGAACTTGATAGCTGCCTCCCGGTGGTGTAACGTAGCCTGGAATCCATCCTATTTAGCTTCCGGCCGGCGCTACCCAAGCTCCGGCCGGGCAGCGGAGCTTGGGTAGCGGCCGGAAGCTAAATAGGATGGATTCCAGGCTAGGTGTAACGGTCACATGTAGACATGTACTTACACTTATAGTATCCTGTTTTCCATTCCAGACCTGTACACGTAAATTACAAGTTGTTTCATCGTGATGCCGTTGATGTCAAGCTAGGGTTACATGTCGTTTCGCTACATTGTTACTTCGCCACAGTACGTTTCGCTGCATACCGAGTCGTTTCCCTATACATGGCGCAAGTCGTTTCTCTACATTTGAACGTTGTTTCTCTAGATGTACTGACAAGCCGATGTTTTAGCCAGGGATTCAACCTGTGCAACAATATTTTTGTGTGACGTTGAAACTGGTACGTGGTGGGAATATTACTCTCCTGTATTCAGTTAGTCCTATATCAGTAACATTTGCACTGTTGTAACATGCGGATCGCGTAACAACCAGCTACCTTTGAAGCATGATATCATGATATTATCAATTGACTTATGTAAATTACGTTAGTGATTATAAAGAACGATTTCTCATGCTGTCTATCTAGAGAAATAACGTTGAAATGTTGCGAAGCGACTTCTGTCATGTAACGTAACGTGACTAGTTATCGCGCATAACCAGTTATCGTCCAGTTTGTCGTGGTGTATTTTACCAAAGGCTGTTCTCATCAGCAATAAAGAACGTCATAAGTATAATCCTTAGTCATACCTCTTCTTTATGCAAAACAATGAAATAGGTTCACGTCTAGCGACATAACAGGATAAACACCTGAACCAGTAACAGCAAGATACATTGAAGCGTGATGCATGACGTTTTTCATATGCAATTCGTCACCGCGTACTTTATCATGTTTTTCTAACTTACACGGTAGCTAGTATCTGTTAAAAGTAGCCGACGTTACAGACCATGCATTTTCGTTTTAGAAGAGCTGATATTTCTTCTCATGGGTTAAACATTTGGCTCTGTCCGCGCGGTTTGAAGATAGATACGTTTTCAATAAATTGGACGATAATTGGTAAGGTTACGTTAGCGAAACGACTTCTGCCATGTAGTGAAAGGACAGTAGCGAACTGGCAATGAATCGAAACTACCGGTTACCCAAGCTAGGCACCATATTTGGATACAACTCATCGTCATCCTGACATTGATGTTCTGTTGCTATAGCTTAAACTTTTATGATAACATCCGTCATTTCCTGTTTTTTTTTTCCTTCCCCCAGAGCCGTGAATGACAAGCTGGTCCACCATGACGCTGTCGTCATCAAGATCCACAGTCTGGACGCTGAAGTTCAAGTCCTCCAGCAGCAGAACGCGCGCCTGCGCAGTGAGACGGCTGCGGTGTTCGACCCCACCATCATCAGTTACGCCATCGCCATCGGCCGGGTCTATGTGCAACTCAAGGTGGGGCCCAGTTTTATGATAAGTTCAGAAAGAGAGGGCATTGTGCATTGATCAATGGTCCCAAGTACACAGAGACCTTCTTCTCTTTTTGGTAATTTCCCAAAAAGGGATTTCGTTCTTGATGAAGATGAAGAACACTAAGTACAGAGAGATCTTCTTCTCTCTCGACGTTTCAATTCAATCCAATTTCTCAAAATGTTGATTCCGTTCTTGATGAAGATGAAGAACAGTAAGAGTTACAAAATACAGCAACTTTGGAACAAGTACTTGGTATTGTCCACCGTCAGCTTCCAATGCGAGGACCACATTTCCAAACCGGGGCCCGACCGGGCTGTTTGCAATATCATACGCTGTACGGCCGGGCGCTGGTTTGGATATGACCCTAGGCCTGGCATAAGAATCGATCAAACATTGTCAAATGAATTTTCCATCCTTTCCCGAGCAGGATTCTATAGTAGACCAGATGAAGCGGCTGCAGGAGGCGTATAACTACCAGTTCCTGGAGCGGCGGCCCTTCTCGTACGACGACTCGCGCCTGGCCATGATTGAGGCCTGGCTGGCCAACAACCGGATATCCATGCTCCAGCGCATGGAGAAAATCGGAAATGACGTACAGGTAAGGAAACTTTCATCCAATCAAAAGGTTATGCCGCGCGATAAAAGCTGTTTTGTTTAAGTTCCAGTCCATGGGCGCCGCCATATTGAATTATTGATATCTTTGTATCTGTCAGAGATCACTAATAGCTCATGCATGGTGTGCAGTTTTATAGTTGCTCTGGTGGGGCTGTAGGCTAATGAAGCCTGAAATCATTGAGGTGTTTTCTTTATCATTTTGATATACTATATCACAGAGCTCGTCTTCTAATATTTCCTCAATGAAAGGAAATGTGAAATTATCGACTATAACGTTTATGAGGGTTAGACATCCAGGTAAACAAAATTCAAATGCAATCCAATCCCTACGACTGGATAAGATACGAAGATTACTACCGGGCGTTTCCAATGACATCATTAATCACTATTCTTCAGCGTTACTAGAATGAACCGACAGAGCAAAAATTGAAGAAAAAAAAAACGGTTGAGCTATGGACGATTAAGTCTAATCATTTCAGGTCTTCAACGCGGACACCTCTCCCATGACCAACACCATCGTGCTCCGTCGTCGGGACCTCGCGGCCGACTTCGCCCAGTTCGACAACGGCACCGGGCTGTCCTTCGTCATCAGCGGGGCGGAGGACCTTCTCATGCCGATGACTCACGTGCACATGACCGATGTGAAGGCCTGGATCCCTGGCGTCCGCACGGAGGACCGTCGCGTGAAAGTATGGCTCAAACGGTAAAACCATCTGTTTTTGAAGCTAGGATATTACTGCTTTCTTTGCGAATCTATTCTCGTTAAATAGTCATTTTTTGACTAGTGAAAGTTGGTTCTATTTAATTTGAAACAGTATCGATATCGACATTCGGAATCTTTACCAAGCAAACGTTTGCATGAATATAAAACATATAATGTCTTATAACATACAGTATATAAAAACATTGAATTTGTTGAAATGTAAAATTTACATCTGCATTTTCCCAGATACGGCACATCCCTGGTGTACGACCAGCAGGGCGGAATGTGGACCTTCACGCACGCTCCCCGCACCATGCTGTTCCACTACAACACCGACAGTCTGCAGGTATGTCCCTTATTCAATCGGCAAGTCTTCCGGTGGAGATTGCGGCCAGGATCTCTGCCAGTCGATGATTCTATCCGTACAGGTCCCGATCGGAGTCTCTGATGACTCTAGAATCGGCGATTCTGCCAGATCGGTATCACTAGCCTAACTTATGTTTTTTCTAATACATATAATGGAAACAATGGTGGTAATGATCACCATTCATTTTTCAGGTGTATTCCAAGGCCGACATCCACCAGCCAAGCAGCGACTACGTCACGCTGAGCCCCATCGGGCCGTGGACCCTGGCGGTGCCGCGGGAGTACAACCCGGGCGTGGAGGTCACCGGGGTGCGGGAGATCCACCTTCAGCTCACCCTCACCTTCCTCCCGTGCGCCCAGCCCGTCTGCCCGCCCCGGAGCAGGCAGGCCATCTTCACGGACGCCGGAGCGAGCTCCACCGCCGAGTTCCGCGTCCGGGACACGGCGGAAGATGTCGGAACGGGTTCGGCTGCTTGGGTTGCGGTGCTTGTAGTCCTGGCAGTGTTGTTCTGTGTGCTAGTTGTGGGGATCGTGTATGTTCGCAAGAGGCGTTCAGCACATAAGTCTCCCCCAGGGCACACTGAGACAACACCGCTGACGGCCAACACGACTGTGTAAGCCAACATCATACACCGCATAAAAAGTGGGATTTACCAACGGTGGTAAATGTCTGCAAAGTTTGACATTTACCACCATCTGGTAAATACTACTTTCGTGCAGTGATAAATGAAAACAACAGCCATAGAAACAAAGAACGATCGCATATTGATATGGCTATAGCACTTACTGTGTAATGAATGAATTTACACTTAGCTCTGATTTTATCTTAATGCATGTCTTAATCATTTACTACTCGGCTGAGCGTAAGCAAGCACTGTATATTTGGAAGATTGTTCCGACGGCTTATTTCTTTTTATTTGTTATTTGGTATGATGTAACTACGTGTATGGATTTGATAATGACTTCTTCATTATAACAGGTGAATAGAAAACAGCTCACCTATCAAAATTTAGGTTCAACTGTTACCCACGGTAACACATTGTACATGTATGTAGAAGATTTAGCTAATCATCAGTTATTCTTACAGTAGTATCGGAACTAGAGTAAGTTTTCAAATATTTCGGTATCTTTGTCATGTTTCTAGTTATATGTGTATAAACGCTTTTAGTTATATGTTTTCTTTTGCTTTCTTTTCCGCTGGGGGGGGGGGTGTCGGTCTCACGTCAACTAGTTTTTTCCAGTCATTCATGTTTTAGTGTGTTGCCAGACATCTTATTTTCCATACTGTACAAGCGGTGGCTATAATATAAGTGCACAACTCGAGTAAGCCGCCACTTTGTCTTCGTTCATGTATTTGATTGTCCTTTGAATAAAAAAATATATATATGGGACTGTATTTAAGATAATGATTCATTTCAACAGCAGCACATACAAAGAATAACAAGCTTGAAGTAAAGAAGTCCCGTAGCCTTTTTGATGCCGCAAGGGCAGTGTGTATCCACTATGTTCAGGGCACGATATTGGAAGATGGGGCTCAACTCTCTCCTTGATCAGCCTTTTACCTCCCTAACCGAAGTCAGGTACCCATTTTTACACCTGTTAAGTACGTATACCTTTCCCAAGGACACAACATCGGTGGCATGTCAGAGGATTCGAACCCAGGACCTCTGGAGTTCTGGGCCAAACAACCTAACCGTTACGCAATCACGACGCCACAACTTTATTTAATACATGGTGTGAACATATGAAGTACTAGTATCTTGATTGGCAAAGGCAGGATTGACATTTCACAGCCCACCAATGACGTCATTCTGCCAATGCCCTCCACCCATGTTGTTTTTAAAGAACACCCAACCCTTGTACCTACTGCTTGGCTTTATTTGCTTAGCGTCTGTGAAAAATACGTTGATCATGTTATGACCTGGGATCGGTAGCGTTGTTACTAAGGCTCCAAAGCTATTTCTGTACCGGGCGCACGCATTCACTCACACAGTGGTTATGGCGCATGGCGCTTTCTCCTGTACTGAAACGAGTTCAACGTTCAACTGAATGAGAGCTAGAGTTATTTTGGTCAAGGATTATTTACACGACTTATCGCTCGGTGAGTCCGCTGATTCGAGAAAGATCGGTGTTTAGTTCAGTGAACTTTCAACTAAGACCAATACGTTGCCTGTGTCGCGGACTATTCTCAACACTTACCAGCAGCATTTCCAGTCTAATTTGCTACACGTAGGGCGACACAGGTGCTTACAAAGAGACGGCATATCTTTACCGGGATATCTGCACAAGTGGCTGGACACAGGCTTGGTAAGTATTTACCCGTGAACAAGCTTTTGTACGTAGCCAGTCCTAGCAGAAGGAGTGTGTGCATTATAGGTAAACACGATGACGATACCTACGGATTATCTTTGAATTACCAGAGTTGAAGCCATTATGTTCACGCGCCAAAGATATGAAATCAGGTAAGTTTAGCGTCATCGTTCATCCAATAGGTTTTGGTTCATTAGTTTGAGTGCCATCATCGGTCAAGAGACACATTCAACTGTGTGCTCGTCCATACGACATGAAACATCACTAGATAGGATAAGAAGCAATAGGATTCTAACGTATCTTTGAATTGTGCCAGATACGAGTGTGGTATAGACTAGGTATCAGGGGGTTGTTTGTGCACAGATATGATTATGTATTCCGAGTCTGTAATATTCCAATGGTCTTAGACTACGAATATGGAAATATTATTCCCGCTCCTGCACTAGGTTTTTGCATCTGATGTAATATGTAACTACACCTTACCTACCCAACGTTAAAGAGCTTTTGCTGGGACATGACTTCTTGTACTATGAGACTTTATTTATAAAATCTATAAGCGGTGTGTCGCCCGAAGTACGTTAAAGTATGAATAGCCGTACCCCCCAAGAGCTTGAAGCCGAGTGATCCCCGCGCACGTTGCAAGCCACGTGTGGCTGTAGCTATGTTTTCCAACCTGTTCATCGATATCGGTTTCTCAGACGCGTGTGCTGACGTTAACGCACATCTGATAGTCTCTTCAGCTTCAAGTGCTGGTCGCCAAAGTGTGCTCAGCACGTCATTGCGGTACATTTAACCTGTATGCTTGGCAATTCCACGCGCTCGCAGACACGAAACGGCGGGTAGAATATTCGCTGTACGTACCAAGAGTGTTTTCCGTCCAAACCACTGGTCTGAGGTTTGGTTATGATATTTTTCTCTTCAGTCTTACGATCAGTTGCAGGACTTATGTGTGCTTGTGAGTGTGTTTGTAACAGTGTTTGTTTCCTGCACTGTGACTATATAATATCATATAGATGGCGTGACCGGACAATGAACCATGGAGTATATTATTGGTGACTGGAATGATACGTTCCAAACATCAATCTTGAATGCATCATATCATTGAGCAACATTTGCTACCTGCACAGGATTTGTCACCGGGTTTCCAAACCAGATGTGAATACGTGTGATGCAGTGGGTTCATTCTCTGTGTCCAGTCTACATTAGTCAGTATGGGACCATCGTGTTGATCTAATGTTAAAAATCCCTCAAATCCTATAAAAGATCATCTCTGTGATTGGACTGGGCGTGCTACCGTGCCCATAGCTGTAGTGTTATGTAACGCATGTTATGTGTTAGCCAAATGCATTTCCCAGCAATGCAACTTATACTAAAAGGCTTGGCAACAGAAGGACAGTAGTGCGCATGCGCTGACTAACTACAAATTCTAGGGATCTGGAACAGGCGTGTGTCGTCACTAGTGGATCGAGAGCTGTCGGCTACAACTTAATACACAAAGCAATTGAAGTACATGATATTGTTCATGTCATTTCCTACAGTTAGACACATCTGCACAGTGCCTGACGGGAACATCATGCTGTCTACTCTACTTCTGTTTGCCACCATCATCGCCGCGCATGCGCAGTGGGAGTGGGCCGGCTGGACCCCACCGTGTCCTACAAACTGCGACTGTTCGCAAGGTAGGTTTGCAAAACAAACAAAAACGACTACAAATAAACAAACAAACAAACAACAACTACTAAAACGCTATCTACTAGATTCTTCAAATCTCACCTCACAAGCAGATATACAGAATGATATAACAGAGGGACTGTTTCCGGGACTGACCAGAAATGATTGCAGGGTATCTTTTTTGAGAAAATCTTTATCACGTAAATGTTCTGTCTGTTTTCATCCCCTAAACGATCCTTATTTGAACCACAATGAGGTAACAGTGATCATGGGCACGGGATAGCAATTAAAATCTGTATTCAAAATAATGTCAATATTCAGATTCAAGGTGTCCTGCGTGAACATTCCATTTCAAACCCACTCACCCAACACAGTAGTCCGCTGTGTCAAGTGTCCAAAAAGTCCAATTTAATCCATTTCTATACGGTTCAACGCTAACATCTCGACGCAGGCCGGTTTCGAAGTGATAGCCGCCATTTTGAATCTGTGACCTCAGCTAGGGACTGGCCATTTCAAGTCCTCACAGGCCATCCTATTTCTACCGGGGGCTCCTATACTCGCTAGGGTAGCGATTGTAGGAGCCCCCGGTAGTTATAGGATGGCACCCAGGCTAGACTAACTGCACTCGCCACTGGTGTGTGCTGTCTAAACTTTTGCCTGACGAAGGTTGTTGGCACCAGTTTTCATCTTTCTCTGTTATTCTCACAGACAGCATTGTTGACTGTAAGGAGCGGCAACTGGCGGCCATCCCGGCCAAGATCGGCGAGGGCGTCCATCGTCTGAACACGGACAAGATCCTGCTACAGAACAACCAGGTACTTACAACTCTTTTATTCATTTCGCTTTAAATTAGCTGAGATCCCGTAAAAGAATATTCAGTGCCTTTTGCAAATGACACTGGTCATTCTAAATGACGGATTTTGTGATTTCTGTGACAACCCCATATTCCAACACGGTAATCAGAGATGGTAGACTTCACTCCCTTAGCCATATTGATTTGCCACGCTTCAAGTCCAACAGACAAAAATAGCAGCGCTGAGGATGTAGAGTAAGGCCACGCTGTGTATATCTGAAATGGCAGAAACATAAAATACAAACAGACACACACACAACAAAGCAACAACAAAATCTACCCAGTGTTGATTCTACCTAACACCCGTATCACCCTTCCGTTTAGATCACGGCTGTGCATAGAGACACGTTCAACGGAATCCTGAACTTGAACGAGCTCCACCTGGAACACAACTTCATCACGACCATCGAGCCGGGCGCCTTCAGCGGGATCATCAACCTGGGCAAACTCTTTCTCAACGACAACCGCATCGGTAGCCTCGTCCCAGGCACCTTCAGCGGCGTGGTGAACCTCAACTCCCTGTACCTGCAGCAGAACGAGCTGCGAGGCTTCGCCGTCGATTCCCTGGAAGGCGTGGTCAGTCTAGAGGAGCTGGATCTCGGCAGTAACCAGTTGTCCAAGGTCCCTTCGTGGGACGGAAGGAACCCGACAGATTCCTGGCTGCCCTGGCAGAGTCTCCGCGCTCTGCATCTCGACAACAACCCGCTTGAAGCAGTCAGCGACCACGCGCTGGGGCTGAGCTTCGGTCTGGAGGAGCTTTACATCCAGAACATGCCGAGGCTGAGGTCGGTCGGTCTGTTCGCCTTCCGCGGGCTGCCTGCCCTGACAGTCCTGCACCTCCACGGTAACCCTTACCTCTCCTTCCTCCCTGAGGATCTGTCCCTGCAGTTGACGGAGCTCCATCAGCTCAGCTTGAGGAACAACTCCCTGAGCGCCTTGACGCCAAGTGTTCTCTCAGGGTTGGACACTCTGTCCTATCTCGATGTCTCCTTGAATCCCTGGCAGTGTGACTGTGGCACGGTCTGGCTCCAGACCTGGTCCCATCCCACTGCTACTGGTCATAGCGGTTCTCTCATCAACTCGGCTGAAACCACCTGTTCCGCCCCTTCTGGCGCCAATGGTCAGCTTCTGCAGGCTGTCAATCTCGCTCAGTTCAGTCAATCAGGGCAATGCGGTCCGGCTTCTGCTCCGCCCACCCTGCCGCCAGATTACCACACCGCCTGCACGAACAACGTGTGTCTGAACAACGGCACCTGCCTGATCAACGCAAAAGGGCCCTACTGTCTCTGCAAGGAGAACTTCTTCGGTGAGTACTGTGAGAAATGCAACGGGACTACGACTTTCAACCAGGGTTTCACCAACATCGTAGGCGTCCAGGGCACCGGACTGCAGTTTATGATGAAGCCAGCAGAGGGCTCTGCGTGTCTTTCACAGTCCTTCGTCAACGGCAACGTCCAAAGCTTCACGTTGCCGGCAGGTCTGCAACCAGTTCGGGTCCATGGAACTGAGGATCCTCCGGTCTCTGGTTCTCTGTCTGTGCCTGGCTTTTGGGGAGGCTTCCAGTTTGTTTGTATGCTGGCTGCATCTGTTGTCATATTGGCTTGAGATGGCACGACCGCCTGACCGACCAACCAACCATCCAACCAACTATCCTATCGAACACCAGCCAACCAATCGACCACCAACCAACCAACCATCCAACCAACCAACCAATGGACCACCAGCTAACCAACCAACCAACCAACCACAAACACACCCACCCACTCGCTCACTCATTCACCTACCCACCCACTCACCCACCCAACCAACCAATGGACCACCAACCAACCAACCAAACAACCAATCACCCAATCAAAACAAACACCCACACTCACCCACACACACACTCACTCACTTAACCACCCACTCACCCAACCAACCAACCACTCCGGTGTCCTTTTTGTCTTGTAACAATCTGGTAGCCTCTGTTTCATACTTTCGATCAACCAATGGACTAAGATTTCTAGAATGGTACTTTCAATGATAAGTAGCACTTTGTCATTTGGTTTCGAACCAAAATAAATCTTCACACATTTCAGGAAGGTAGTCGTAGTAATGGCCAACATCAGACAGTCACATTTCTCGCCTTTGTGCAAGATTTATTTGATTTTTTTGTGTGCTGTTCAGCAGAAATAATTCTAAGTAAAATAGAATGTTGAGGAAAATTGTTGTATGTCTTGTGCTTTTGACAACCATGTATTCATTAAAGGAATCATAACCTTGTCTCTTGTATTATAGCAGATATTTTGTGACTATTTCTGATTTCGATGATTGAATGATCGTGTGTGAAAAATATAAAGGAAGCGTTGCATAGGGAAGTAAAAAAAAAAGGTAGAAAAGAGCAAAATAAAACATCAAACGAAAGAGCAACTCTAAGTGAATTTTCATAAAATCCTCCCCACGAAACTGAGATCCTTCATGAACCGTCCCTAGTGTAAGCATGCTTGAACCGAGGCGCATCAGATTCAGCAGGTAAACATCATATAAGTGGCTTAAAAGCTCTCGCGCCAGAAGGCCGGATGGGTATGGGACTTAATAGCATTTGTACGTGCTAGATGATCTGTTGACACTGCTTGCATGTCCATGAACGTTATCCAAAGTTCATATCTGAAGCGGTAGAAAGCAGGAGAGAGATGCACTGACATGTAGTTCTAAAGAGCATCCATTAGGTTGATTGCTGCAGTAGGCACCGTGTAATGTTACGTGCGGTCCAGAGTACACGTAGAGGCTATGCAACAGCAAGCGGCGGTGATTAGCAGAAAGAATTTTGAAGACAAGGCCCTGGGTCTAGTTGAAGCTTCCTTATACTGTTTTTGGCGGCTGCTTATTAAGTTGAAACTACAATGGAGCAGCGCCTGTTTGACACCGCCGAGAATGATGCCGTCGTTGAGCTGATGGACATCCTACAGTCGGCGTCACTGGAGGGGTCAACACTGGACATCAACTGTCGTAACGACTTTGGACAGTCGCCTCTGGACGTGGCTGTAGACTCCGGAAGTCTCACGGCAGTGGAGGTTCTGCTTGACAGCGGTGTGCAGGTGGGAAGCGCCATCTTGTATGCTGTGCACAGGCAGGATTTGGTGGCCGTGCGGCTGATCTTAGACAAGAGAACGACAGAGGATGTTATGGGCAGTTTGGCGAAGGAGAATGAGGTAGGCTGATGGTCGACGTCTTTTCCATCGTTTTCTTAATCCAGTTCGAGAAAAATAAAACATAAATGCTCTGGTCAGATTAACAAGGGACAACATGATACGACATTCAAGATAAAATAATGCTAATCGCTTTATGTACTAAGTATCAAGTGATTGACATGACTTTGGACCGACAAAGGTAAGGATCTAAACAGAAGGCTTCCGACTTTGTAAAGGATATAGAGAACTATATTTTAGTAAAAGACTGTACTAATCTCAAAAGTGATGAGTGCGTTGTTGTCTGACAGACCTAGTGAACACTGTCTTCGATCAAAGGCACAGAGGTCCTTGCTAAAGAGCTCTGGAGAAATTCCAGTCATCCCGATTACTAAGTGTAATTTCTTCCATGATAGGATTGCCCCAAGTGCATCGTCTTCAACTATACAAGATTCATTAATAATTCACTGACTGAATATCTTATCCGTAAGGGAATTGGCACTGCAATCGGATGTTAAGTGAACGACTAATACTAAAGCAGATATTTCTGGGTCATTTTACATGTAAGACCTTCAGCTTACCCCATATGCTACGAATGTTATTTATCTATTGCGTACGTTCGAATAAATGATAAACATATACATCTACTAACATGCATATAGTTCACACAGTTTTAGTGAGTCTTGAAAAAAAACTCATTATTTCCACTTTTACAGTGTCACCACAGCTGCACGTTTCCATCCGACATGAACCCCCTCGTGGTCGCGGCCCACCACAACAACTACCGCGTCCTGAAGCTCCTGTTGAACCGGGGCTTCACCCTCCCGGACCCGAGCACCTTCTCCTGGGCGTCCGGCGTCCGGCAGTCCAGCGCCTGGCTCAGCACGTACCGCGCGATGTGCAGCCCCTACTACATCCTCCTCACGTCGGACGACCCGTTCGTCACCGCCTTCACCACGGCCAGGACGCTGCGTGACGTCTGCTGGAAGCGGGAGAACTACCGGGGCCGCCTGGAGGAGATGGCGGACCGATGCGAGACCTTCGCCGCCGAGCTGCTGGATGAGGTACGGGACTCTGAGGAACTGGAGGCTGTGCTGGGGTACAGTAGGGGTGATCAGCAACCCCCATACACAACCTTGGAGATGGCAGTGGACTTCAAGCAGAAAAGGGTAGGGAATGATACAAGCACTGCGACTTTTCTCAAACCCAAATCGGCAGACACTCAAATACAGCAGGACGTTCATTTCCAAACCAATGCCCAGCCGGTAATTTGATAGAACAGCGAACAATACACACAAATTCAGTCATGAGCATATTTTGTGCATATTTCTTGATGTACATTTTTTCGTTATCGCAAACAGCTCGGCCGACTGGGACTGTTTGGAAATGTTACTCTGGCACAAGGCCGGGTCCAAGTAAAGCATATGTATCTGTATCCATATAGCCGGTATAATCGTCCTTTTTCGGCGTAACACACCAGATTCGCAGGCACGTGGTGCGGCAGTAGTAGCTGGTTATATAGTGCAATGTACTGACCGATCTGTCACACGTAACCTTTGCACATCTAACTGCAAGCGTTGTTTAATGCTATCTATGACATATGTTCTAAGTTAGTTGTTGGTTGTACATGCCTTCCGCAGTTCGTGTCGCACCACCTGTGTCAGGAGTACGGGCTGCTGCTGGACCTGCCTGCCGCAGAGTGGGAGTCCTGGTCCCGGATGTACGTCATCATCTTCAACCTGACGCTGTGTCTGTTCTGCCCCCTACTCTGCCTGGTGCACGTCATCGCACCGAACACCACGGTGATAGACACTGTATATTCAGCGCAGACATAACTGCCCCGAGCTGGTTAATACATTGAATTACCTGTCACACATTACCTTTGCACTCTTGGTTGCAACTTAAAATAAACCAATTGCTTACCTGTATTTTCAGGAACCTCATATAAACCTAAACGTTTATTTCCAAAATCATGTTAGAGCCGAATTCCAAGAATGCAAACCATGTCGGATAATCCTCCAGCCTTTTTCAACATAAATGTCCGGTTGCAAGACTAATTGAAATATAATTTGTTTAACTTTCTCATTAAGAATAAACAATCGACGATTAGATGGAGGTATGTATAGTCCGTGGCCTATTCCTTAAGGATGGGTGATAGGCAAAGGTAAGTAAGTAATCGGCGATGGATGAACAACAGAGAAAAAAAATGTTGTTACAACAGTAGGTCTTGCAATGTTTGCCCTTTGTTTCCTTTCTGCCCTCCAGGCCGGGAGGCTAGCTTCGATCCCGTACATCCGGGACCTGTTCTGGTCGGTGTCTGAGGTGGTGGTGCTGGCGGTGGTGAGGTGGGAGGCGGAGTACCAGGTCGGACCGGACGAGATCAGCAAGATCGCGCGCGGGGATCCCACACCTGCCGTCATAGTGTCCACACCGCAGATCATCATCATGATCTGGGCGCTAGGTTAGATCAACATGACTGTTGTGTTCTGATGTTCCGACACTTCCGTTCAGATATTCTTAATCTCCAAGCAGGACTCCACGGAGGCGAAATCGTATCGGCCAGCCAGAGAAGTTCCAGCCAGCAATCTGGCTGGCCGATACGATTTTACACCCGTGGAAATCTGCACGAAGATTAGATATTCTCGAAGAACACGTGTTTGTAAATGATGCGATGATTTAGCTCGTAGATTTTTAAAACAAACACTAACATGCAGGTTTATTTCTGGTCATTACTTGACATATTTAGTCGCCGAAGCTCTTTCATCAGTTTTCGGAAACAGTAAATGATCATTGACAGGTATAAAAAAGAATGAGTTTTTGATGTGCCTATGAATTTGCCTGCATGGTTTCTTCTTGTGTGCCGTGCATGTGTTTGTGTGCGTACCCGTGTGTCTTGATTTGAGTTTAGTCTGTTTGTGTTGTGTAAACTGTAATAGGAACATTCTGTAAAAACATTTTGGCCTTATTGATATCATTGGCCTTTATTGTATTTTACCACATAAAATAAGGAAATTTATCTTTGTAGTATTTTGATATTGGTAACATATTTATCTCAAACCATGTAACTACTTTACACAAATCTTCTTGGTTTCTACTTGCATTTGTGTGTGTGTGTGTGTGTGTGTGTGTGTGTGTGTGTGTATGTATGTGTGTATGTGTCTGTCTGTATGTGCGTGTGTGTTTGTGTGTGTGTGTGTCTGTGTGTGTGTGTGTGTGTGTGTGTGTGTGTGTGTGTGTGAGTGTGTTTGTTTGTGTGTGTGGTTGACAACCAGTTAAAGCGACCTTCGGCGTAACGCACCATCTTCGCAGACAGGTTGTATCATGCCAAACGAGTTGTCTCAAACCTACACCATTCATGCCTAACTCTAACCGGCATTTCAAGCTACATGTATATACATTACAACGAAGTTTCCAGTCGTACGTCAACATTATCATCGTCCGGTTGATTTACAAGCAGTTCTAACCGCAGACTGTTGACCTCCACATGCCGACACAGGGCTGCTGATAGAGGAACTACACGAGATCTGGTACCAGGGACTCCGGTACCACTTCACTCGGCTGTGGAACCTGCTGGACTTCGCCATCCTCTCCACGTACATCACACAGCTGGTTCTGAGGATCACCTCTTTCAACTGGGTAAGACCCATTATGCCTGTGTCAGATTTACAAACCGGGGCCCGGCCGGGCTGCTGTTTGCCGGAACGAAAAATAAAAATGCATATCAATGAGAAACATACACCAATCATGTCCATAACTATTTTTTTGCGATTTGTGTGCTTTGTTGTCTTCTATACAATGCTTTTCGTTCCCGCAAACTTGCCCGGCCGGGCGCTGGTTTGGAAATGTGACGCTGGCAACGACTTTCTGTCGAATTTGTTTGTCGCTAGAAGGTCGCCGAATCTCAAAATTGTCAGAGACTCGGGCGGAACTTTCGCCTGCAAATTTTATCTATCCTAGCACATTGGACGGGCTCATTATATTGTGAACTGTGAACATTTGGCCGATTCCAAAGAATCACACAATAATTATCAAGAGTACACCGGCCGTTTTTCACCCGAAAAAGCCCTTTAGAGCTTGCAGACTCACCGGTCAAGCTAATTCCCTGCTCTGTGTCACTGGCTTTTAACATTTGCCGGAAGCCTATTGCATTTTTTAACTTTCCAAGACTGTCAAGAGCTCCACCTTTCAGCCTGTCACTGGATGAAAAGTAAAGGATATTTGGAGTTTCTTATTACACAACCAGGTAATCTCACCTGCTGACGTTTCGGTGTCTGTCAGACACCTTCTTCAGAGCTTCTGACTGGAGTACTGCTTCTCACCGCTATAAGTAGCCGATGTAGGTGGCGCTTTTGCGGCGAGAACGTAATCCCAAATATGGCTGAGCTTGTATCCCCCCTCGTCTCGGTTCATCACTGGTGATGACTTCCTGATCCATACTGCCTCTTTAATCCGACAAATGCGTCTGTTGTCCTCTCTGTCTATTACTTTGGCCCCCTCCCAGTCAATGACGCAGTTGTTTCTAGCAATATGGTCCGTGACTGCAGATTTCTTCTCTTCTTGTTGTGCCTGTCTTTTCTGGGATCTGGTGTACTTGACCGCATCCATGTCGGTAGCTTCCTTTTTGTGTTCCTTAAGCCTAGTTCCAAGGGTCCTGCCTATTTCCCCAGCTCTGAAGAAGGTGTCTGACAGACACCGAAACGTCAGCAGGTGAGATTACCTGGTTGTGTAATAAGAAACTCCAAATATCCTATGTTCTACCAACCTGATGAAATTATTTTCGGAAATGAAAAGTAAAGTTTTAGATAGCATTAAAAAAAATACTTCCCTCTATGTCATGTTCAAGTACAATGACCGGTGGACCACACCTTTAATGTCCTGTCCGTTAATCAACGTTAGGTGAACGTTAACATCATCGTTGTTCCAACTACAGTGGGATAACTACATTCAGGCGGACATGGCAGATGACTGGCTGCTCAAGACCAACCCGAGCACCTTCCAGCCGGTGATGATCGCGGAGGGGCTGTTCGCCATCTTTACCGTCCTGGTGGTGCTCCGAGCCATGGGCATCTGCAGCTTGAGCAGGTTCAAGTCTAATTATATTCCCCTCCCTATACAGGGGTGGGATGTATTGTTTTTGCTTGCATGTTCCTCTTCTTTATTTTTCTGTCAAAAACCAAGTAGATGCAGGGTGGTAGCTGTAATACTGGTATTGCAGAAAGTTATATTTCCCTTATGGTACATGCTACGGATGTCATATTTGAGGTGTAGGTACCATTAAGAATGGTGAATACACCTGGCCATATGAATTACGCTAATAAGGACCTCATTTACATAATTTACGAAGTAACTTCACAGTAAATGCTACGGATGTCATTTGAGGTGTAGGTACCTTTTGTAGAACCCATTGTCTCCCGAGATGACATCGCTAATGTCCTCGTTCAAGGTTCAAGGTACCTTTAGGAAAGGTGAATACACCTGGATATAAGTTATGCTAATGAGGACATCATTTGCATAATTTATGCAGAAACGTGTATTTCCCTTAGAGTAAATGCTACGGATGTCATATTTGAGCTCTAAGTACCGTTGGGAAAGGTGAATACACCAGGATGTAGATTATGCTAATAAGGACCTCAAAGTATGCTAATGAGGACCTCATTTGCATAATATGTGCATAAACCTTTATTTCCCTTATGGCAAATGCTACTGATGCATATTTGAGGTGTAGGTACCTTTAGGAAAGGTAAGTACACCTGGATGTAAATTATGCTAATGGCGAACTCATTCGCATAATTTATGCAGAAACTTGTTTTTTTCTTACGATGAATGCTACGGACGTCGTATTTGAGGTGTAGGTACTTTTAGGAAAGGTGAAAACACCAGGATGTAATTATACTAACGAGGACCTCATTTGCATACTTTATGCAGAAACGTCTATTTCTTTTACGGTAAATGCTACAGACGTCAACTTTGAGGTGTAGGTACCTGTTGGAGAGGTGAATACGCCTTCATGTAAATTATGATAATGAGGGCCTCATTTGCATGATTTATGCAGAAACTTCATTATTCCCTTACGGTCAATGCCACGAATGTCATATTTGAGGTGTAGGTACCTTCAGGAAAGGTAAATACAACGGAATGTTCATTATGCTAACGAGGACCTCATTTGAATAATTGTTGCCTTTCTAGTTTAGCCCTTGATAGATTGTCAATATAAGTCGAGACAGTTGTGTGTTTGGGGTCATCTTCATTTAAGGCAAAGCATAATTTTCGCTTTATCAAGTAGCCAGTAGTAGACTGCCTTCATGAGTGTGTTGGGTTATTTTATGTTACCCCCTGCAGCCTGCTTGCACGGCTGAGTCGCTGTTTTGGGCCCTGTTCGGTATGGGGGACCTGACCCTGCTTGAACTGAAATAATGTTCAAAAGAAGCCGTTGTGCGCGTGTGAACAAATTACATTTTATTTCCACAGGAACTTGGGGACGCTGCAGATCTCCTTCGGTAGGATGATGTTCGACATCCTGAAGTTCATCACCATCCTGGCGCTGGTGATGTTCGCCTTCAGCTGCGGGTTCCACCGCCTGTACCGCTTCTACGGCTCCATGCACGGCTACATGTGCGAGACGCACGGGGAGAGCAGCCTAAAAACCGTCAGCTGTCTCCGGCCGCACGGATACGCCACGTAAGTTCTATGATATGTTTTCATTGGTAACCATTTGTGCTTTCTGAATGTTAGCATATATACATTATAGTGAATCAGGGGACACATCTCATGATTGGGACATACTCGTTGATTTGCCTCTCTCTCTCTGCTCTCTGGCTCATCCCCCGTCGAGGATTAGTGGAAGGCAGGCTCTCTGATGGCTGAACAGTCCTATCCTGGAATGGCATGCTCGCCCACATCACTCGCAGATGAAGTGGGTCTGGGCAGGTAGATTCTAAGTAGCCGCCTTTCTCCTCCTTCGGCTCTCCTCTGCATGCTCCCTTCTGGCTAGCTAATTCATATTTCTCTGCACCCCGCTTGGTAGGAGTTCTCCAATTTGCACGGTGTGCAGCACTGTTTTCCCAGTTGCTGGGATGTCAGACACTCTGAAGTGTTGTTTTAACTGATCTTTGAAGCGCTTCCTTAGCTTGGTGCACCTCTGTCTCTTTTACCTTGGCAGAGTTCACGGTAGAAAACTGTTTTAGGCATTCGGGTATCGTCCATGCGTGACAGGTGACCTGCCCAGGGAAGCTGTCTGGACAGGATCATGGCCTCCATGCTGGAGATGTTGGCTCGCTTCAGCACCTCGTTGTTGGTTGTGTAGTCTTGCCATTTGATGCCTAAGATGGAGCGAAGGCATCGCTGATGGAAGCGTCCCAGGAGCTTCACTTGTTTCCGGTACAGAACCCAGGCTTCGGATCCGTAGAGAAAGGTAGTGACAACCACTGCTCTGTAAACCAGGATCTTGGTTGCCAGGCGCAGAGAGTGACTCTTCCACACGCGCTTCTGTAGGCGACCAAATGCACTGCTGGCTTTGGAGAATCGGTTTTCCACGTCTTTGGCAACAGAAGCATCGTTCGAGATGACGCTCCCAAGGTATGTAAAATGTTCTACCGTGTTGAGCTGTGTTCCATCAATACTTATGCAAGGTGGCTGGTAAGTCCCATGTGGTGATTTCTGGTGGAGCACTTCTGTTTTCTTTAGGCTTATGGTGAGACCAAAGGCCTTGGCCGCGTCGGCAAAACGGTTGACCGCGGTTGATAGTTACAAAGGACAGTGACCAATCTGCAAACAGTTTGATAAAAAAAATCACGGGTCTTTGAGATATCATTACAACACCTTGGAGATTATTGAAAGACCAGAGGGGATATTTGACCGTTGAGAGAACTGTCAATTTTCTGGACGCTTATAACAGTCTTCAAACGGTCTCCCCGGTATTCGTACTGTCAAACCTGTATTGGTGTCAAATTGTACTAGTGACCACCTATACATAATGACCACCTCTCCATTGATATCCTGTCAAACATGTGCTAGTGACCACCTCTACATAAGGACCACCTGGCCATTATGGTCCTATTGACACAAGCATTAGGTATCCTGTCTATAGTGATCGCCTGTCCACATCTAATCCTGATTTAATGACGAGATTTAATCATTCCCTGAGAGATTTCTTGGGTAGTTTTGACTGTACTTTCGCAGGTGCAAGGTAGATTTGGGTAACATAATCAAGGGTGAATATGGTGTCATAAGGTCTGGTCATTTGCTATAACCACCGAATGAATTAACCGAGTGAGCAACTCGAACGAGGCGATTTTATGCCATGATGAAATGACCAGCCTTATGACACCATATACACCGAGGAATAGGCGGGTCATTAACGTTAGTATTACTAGTACAGTAGAATCCGCTTAACTGCACCACCCGTTTGTCAGCGTTTTTGGTGCAATTATCCGGTTGGTGCAATTATGCGAAATGCCCAGCTGGACAGCACCACCACGGGCGAGGGGGTGTATTGTTAGTCAGAAACACTAGCACAAAGAAAACAGACGAAATTATTCAGTTATTAACTTTATTTATTGACCCTTTACTGAAAATAAAGAAATGACTACGAACCTGTTTTGATTTTGCATTCTTTCATTTTTCCATGCGATCTACCGCATTACAACACACGTAATGTTACAGGGGAGGCATTCTGAAACATCGTCATGCCACTCATGGGATAACAGTTTCTGTGTTACATTACGTAGAGTGCAGTTGTCGATTTACGTAAATAATGTACCGCCATGAAACTAGGAATTGAAACCAAAACTTGGTTACTGATTACGGGTGACTAGCCCGGGACCTCCCATACGATTCCTATCAACGTAACTGTCAATGGAGACCGCCTTCGTTTGTTACTCAAAACAGTTTTAAACATATTGGCGGTATTGCGCCTTTACATCGGCAGGTATCGGCTCAGTTGTACCTCGTTTGCCGATTTTAGCGCACCTTTTCAGTTAACTTGTCGAGGATTTTTGAAAAAAATTGGTGCAGTTATCCGGCATTGGTGACCATGCGCGGTGCAGATATGCGGAGTCACTAACAATGCAGTGAATGGGAACCGGTTTTGGATATTGGGATTCGGTGCAATTAAATGGAAGGTGCGTTTATCCGATGTGCAATTAAGTGGCTTCGTCTGTATATAGTGTAAGAGAAATAAATTCCTGTATGACGCATAGACCCCTTTAAGTTAGTACTATAAGAAATGCATTTCAGAATTTACATTTGGCCTTTAGGTACAGAAGATGATAGATTTCCTTTTGAAACCAAAATTTCCACAGACAGTATTTGATAACATGCAATCTTGGCATGTCAAATCTTTTCAAATCTATTCAACTCTACTCTATTCATCACCATTCCTCCCTGATGGGTGTCCTTCTGATTGATCAATGCAGTGAGCGGTTCCACTTACAGTTAGGGGTGTCAAGAATACTGAGTTATTCCTATCCGTTTAGTTTTGAGTTGTATTGAAATGATTTATCTTATTTTGTCATATCGTCACAAAGATTTGGTTTATCCGAAGATGGTAAACATTTTATGGAACAAAAACATGATACAAATGTTAACAAAAAGAGTCGTCTCCTCCTACATTATAGAACGGTTAGACAGGTCCTTTATTGTAATAATGGACCACTTGAGATTCATTCATCACCACTTTTGGCATTTTTATGGCATTTTGGCGTCATAACCGATATGGAATGGAGGCTTCTGATTGGTCAACGCCATCTGGCTATATGATAATATACATCATATATTACCCCCTGCAGACTGCTTGGAACGGCTGAGTCGCTGTTCTGGGCCCTGTTCGGTATGGGGGACCTGACCATGCTGGAACTGACGCCGCGCGCCAGTCCGGAGGGGGTGTTCCACATCATGGGAAAGCCGGTCTTCACGGAAACCCTGGGCAAGATCATGTTCGTCATGTATCACGTGATCGCCGTGTTGGTGCTGCTGAATCTGCTCATTGCAATCATGAGCGCCTCCTACCAGATCACAGAGGTATCGTGAACTATGATATGATCGTATCCACTTCGAAAAGCCCCTGTCACCGTCACACATAGCCGACAATGGCCTCCTGACCTTCTTCAGACCGTAGTTGGAAGTTAGACGTGAACAAGGTCATCGGTCTGTGGTTGAGAAATAGTCGGCGAGGTTGCCTACTAATTTGAAAGTCGCCTGCCAGACTACTCCTACTAAGCCCAACAGTGACATTTGTCATGGGAAGGTTCTAAATAGTAAATGTGTGACAGAGGCCCAGCGTAAGTCTGTCCCGCTTTTGCTAGACCGGGGCTCTGTAGATCTTTTTTTCCTTCAAAATAGGACATCAAAGAAAAGTTAGCCTACGCTGCAGGCCTCCCCACGGCGATTTTCAACTTATCGGGGCCACTTTCTTTGAAAAATCGCCGTGGGGAGGCCTGCAACGGAGTCTAAAGTAAAGTAAAGCAAGCTTAATTAAGAAGACAAGACAAAGTGGCGATAGACTCAAGTTGTCCAACTTATATCCTCGCCACAAATTTTGCATAAAAAATAAAGTACTAAACAATAAGATATTTGATGTGTAACAAATGTTAACTATTGTTGCTTGTTTCCCTCCCTAAGTCATTTCGGTGCTAATCTTTAACACAGGACAACAAGGAGGTTGAGTGGACGTACCGGCGGCTGAAGGACATGATGTTCCACCGGCGGGTCGGTCTGACTCTGCCCCCTCCCTACAACCTGGTGGTGCTGGTTAAGGACGTGCTGGTGTGGGCCTGGCGTCGGATCGCACGATCGCATGTCGGCTCTCACGACAACGAAGAGGTAAAACTAAATAATTTCTTACCATATAATTTTGCCCCGAAATTCGATTTATGCACCTCACTTTTTTTAAATAAAACAAGAGTTCTACGACCTCATACCTTCGCCAAATGATTTTGACCTTTATGACTGACGAATTAGGAGTGTTTTTCATCAATCAAAAACCAGTTGATCCTCCTCACCCAAAATGAAATAACATAAGTTGTCCAAACCTCCTTGTTATGATTATGAGCTTAACAAAGAAGGTTATGCTAACATTTATCATCAAAAATGCAAATAAGCTCCTTATTAGCATAATTTGATTCAATGGTGTTCACATTCACACAACTTCTAAATACCACAAGTATGAAATTGCCGTTATTTACTACTATGGAATGATAGTAGGTTCTGATTAATTATGCAAATTAGGCCTACATTTGCATAATTTCTATCTATTGACATTCCTCTCTTCCTCAGTTACAAATGTCACATATTTGAATAGTCATATCATGGAACACAGCAGGTTTTTAAAATTGCCTCATTTATTATAATCTGATTTGCATAATTATACAATCATACAAAGCATCACGTAAGCTATCTACATACCAAAAATCATGACCATCCATTAAGCCCATCTCGAGTTATAGTAATTTCTCATTAATTATGTAAATGAGGTTCTCATTTGCATAGCTGATATCTATTAATATTTCTCTCTTCCTCAGTTACATATGTCACATGTTTGCGAGTCCTATCATGGAAATTGATGGATGTATAAACTTTCCTCATTAATTATGCAAATTAGTTACTGATTTGCATAATAAGCATCCAATCATGTACATCATCGCTCAAGCTATGTACTTGCAAAAAATCATGACCTTCCATCAAGCCCTTCTTGAGTTATTCCCTTTCAAAGTCTGAAGCAAAACCTGCCCCTGCAGTTCCATCTTTCATGCTATCTACCACTCAAAAATCAGCTCCATAGCATGTCCACAACACGAGATATCATAACAGGAAGTTCCGCTGCAGTACCGTAACAAGCCGCTAGAGGGCCCAAAATCTAATCATTTTCAGGTTTCATCGAGACCTACCAACATACCAAATACCAAGACAATCCTTCCAAGAATTCTCGACTTATCGTGTTCACTAACAGACACACAGACATGCTCGGTAAAATATAACCTTCTCGGCGAAGGTAATAACTACCAGACTACATCCTGTCATCCATATTACATCCACCCTTCATCAAATACTTCTTCAGCAATACGTACTCTTAGTGCACACTTCCACTCAACCTCCCAGTACACCATACAGTATGACGTATACTATTACATCACCTCGTCCTTCCCAGATATAACATTATTAACTCACCTACCCTGGACAACGTCCTATTCCCATGCTGTGGCACTGCATTAATGACTGTTCTTACTCATATAAGGCCGTGTATATCCAAATTTTGTCTCCCTCCACCACATTCCACACCAATGAATACAGCTGGCTGACAGCCAATTTATCCCATGGCCGAGTAACTGACGTTTCCTGCCTGCCTCATGACCCCTCATGACCAACTTAGCACCCCTAACCGTATCAATATCCCTTGAAACAACACAGCCCACACGTCGCAACCAGAACGCATAGTATGAGCTTACAATTTAACACATTTTTACACTTTTCTCCTTAATTATGCAGAGTACTTCGCCCAAAATCTAATCATCTTGAGATTTCCCACATACACACGGACACACCAAATACGACAACAAACCATCCAGGCGTTCTCGACTTATCCTGTTCACTAACAGACACACAGACATGCATCAAAAATAACCTTCTCGACGAAATTTCGTCGACGAAGGTAACTACATGTAGTGTCGTCGTATTGGCGTCCATTACGCCAAGGATATTTGGCCAGAACTCAGAGGCCCTGGTTTCGAATCCCTCACAAGCCACCGATGCTGTGCCCCTTGGGAAAGTCACTTAACACGACTTTCCTCACTCCACCCAAATGTACATGTAAAAAGGGTACCTGACTTTTAAAGGTTTGGGAGGTAAAAGGTGGTGGAAGAATAACAACCAACTGCACATACGGCCTCAAAAAGGCTATGTCTATGGGACTACATTTTCCTTCTCAAGCTTACGGTTCTCTATATGTGGCAAGTATCCTAAAAAATAAAGAAAAGAAAGTCGGGTTCGAACCGGATCAGGAAGACTAATCCTAAAACCCAAATCTTTTACATCCCGATACATCTACATCACACGGAGCTTTAAGCCTAGGTTACACATAGCCGAACATGGCTCCCGAACGCTAGCCGACTCGGGTCGGCGGTAGTTCGGGAGCAGTCTGACCAGTTTTTGGGCCACGCCTATCTTTGGCGCCGAACATGCGCCGATCATCTCCTAACCAGTACACGAATTACTCCCGAATGGGCCCCGAATGCTTTCTAGCTTACTCCCAACCATCCCGACCTCTAGCCGCAGACTGCCGAATCTCTCCTGACTAACTAAACCCCGACCGATTGCAGACCCTCTCACGAATTTAAATGGACATATTCAGCGACTTTCAAAAGAGGGGTCATTTGCGGTTTTAATTGAAATAATCCATTCTATTATGTTGTTAACATCACCGAGAGATCGAATTCGGATCATGGCTAGCTTTAATACTGCTTTTAGTGTTCTTCTTTGTTTTTGGTCGTGTGAAGGTCGGGGATGATTCGCCCACGTTCCGATAGTAGTCACTTGGTTGAGAATTAGTTAGCAGAGATTTGTCTACGGCCTTGGGGTGAGTTATGGGTATACGTAGGTTGGAAACTAGTTGGGAGTAAGTCAGTAGTGTTTCTGGCGTGGTTAAGGTTCTAATTTTACTACTGACTCAATCCCGAATACCAGCCGAGCACTAGCCGACCGCGCCGAACACCAGCCGAACACCAGCCGACCCATTTCAGACCCTACGTCCAGAGCCGAATGTTTTGAAATTTTCAAAACATTCGGCTGGCGCAGCCGAACACCAGCCGACTCAGCCGAACGCCAGCCGACTCGGCCGAACGCCAACCGAGCCAGCTCCCGAATCACTCCTGAATCACTCCAACCATGGTCGGGGGAGAGTCGGGAGGCCATGTTCGGCTATGTGTAATCAAGGCTTTAAGTCTACCGTTCTGTGCCATATGATATTACACCGACCGTTTCAAATGGCAACGACACGAAAATTAGCGACGCCATGTTTGGTTCTGACTTCTTGTTATCTCCTTTTGGGTGTGTCTGTCTGTGTATGTTTGTGTTTCCGCACCACTCCAGTCGGCATAACTCAAGAGCCTCTTGATGGATTACAATGATATTTGGTATGTGGGCGGGTGTTGTGAAGCCGAAATTCAAGGTCGATTTTGGGCCCCCTGGTATGTGACCTTGGTACTGCAGCAGAACTTCAATTTTTGTATCTTTTGACCTGGACGTGCTGTGGTCTTGATTTTTGAGTGACTGATAGCTTGTGATGTAATAAAGAGGTGGTGTAGGTTTGGGCCCCCTAGCAGCTTCCTCTGGAACTGCAGGGGCGTTTTTGTGAAAATCTTCTAAGGAGAATAACTGAACAAAGGAACAATGGATTTCCATAGCTAATGAGGAAAATCTATATTTGCAGTGTTTTCCATTATCAGACTCAAATACATGTAACGTATGTAGTTTATGGAAAGTGGAGCATCAACAGATATCAATTATGCAAATAAATTCCTAATTTGCATAATTAATGCAAAACACCATAGTTCATTTAATTAGAAAATTATAGGACTGTCAATATTGAAACATGTAAGTTAGATCTTTATGACCAAGCATATATTTTTTTTCGTTTCTGCAGGAGGAAGCACGGGTAACGAAGATTCCCGAGGAAAGGTACAAGGTGTGTCTTTTCAAGACCTTGTCATTTCTTCACGGAAACTGGGAAATGAAAGTTATGTTCGATCCATTAGCGTACTCTTTATTACAAAATCTCACATTCATCACTACAGCAGGGGGCTTGTCCAGTGGTAGTAGTATGCGTTCAACTTTCAGATGTACTCTTTGGCGGTGCTAAAGCCGCCCTCTCACTGGACCCGCGGCACGCTGGCGGCGTCACTGCGGCCGATCGAATTGACAAAGCACTCAACAAATTTTATCGACAAAAAACGAATCTTTTTAATTTTTGTGTGTTTTGTTGTCTTTTCGTTCATACTTGTACGTTTTGAATGATATTTTCTATTTATAAAGTCAAGGATAACACAAATCCAGTTTAGGACGCAGCGACGCCGCGAGCGTGCCGCGGGTTCAGTGAGAGGATGGCTTAAGTGTCGAGTGTAGGAAACAGTATGTATCATTATATTCAAATAAATGCTTTGGTGTGACCTGGCTAGCGTTGAACCCGAGACCTCGCTACCGAATGCTATAAGCGAGCAATCTACATGTACCAACTGTTCTATCGCACCTCTCGTTTAATAGAATTTATGTATTTTTCATTAACTAATTTTTACACGCAACTCTGCAGATGGTGGTAGAGCGACTGGCCAAGAGGTACATTCTCCGCCGTGAAAGAGCGACAGACGGAACTGGGTAGAAACACACGGAACTGGATAGAAACACACGGAACTGGGTAGAAACATAAGGAACTGGATAGAAACACACGGAACTGGATAGAAACATACAGAACTGGATAGAAATACACGGAACTTGGTAGAAACACACGGAACTGGGTAGAAACATACGGAACTGGATAGAAACACACGGAACTGGATAGAAACACACGGAACTGAATAGAAACACACGGAACTGGGTAGAAACACACGGAACTGGGTAGAAACACACGGAACTGGGTAGAAGCACACGGAACTGGAAAGAAACACACGGAACTGGATAGAAACACACGGAACTGGATAGAAACACAAGGAACTGGGTAGAAACACACGTAACTGGGTAGAAACAGCCGGAACTGGGTAGAAACAAACGGAACTGGGTAGAAACACACGGAACTGGAAAGAAACACACGGAACTGGATAGAAACACACGGAACTGGGTAGAAACACACAGAACTGGATAGAAACACACGGAACTGGGTAGAAACACACGGAACTGGGTAGAAACAGCCGGAACTGGGTAGAAACACACGGAACTGGATAGAAAAACACGATACTGGGTAGAAACACCCGGAACGGTAGAAACACACGGAACTGGATATAGAAACACACGGAACTGAGCAGAAACGCACTACAATTGAGGCAAACCCTTTACATGACTAGAACATTTATTTTCGTCTTTAGAAACAAACAACAAAAGTTGTGTATGTTGTATTTAGTTTAGTGCGTTGATATTTGTAGAAGGTCCTGTATTTTTGTCATAAATGTAATGCATTCGTAACATTCGGTAAAGCTTGGTGTTTGAAGATAGCACCCATTGTCCAGTCACATTTTATTAACCACAATTACTCTATTTGCCATATGTTTTTTTGATAGTACTATATTATGATAAGAGATGGTCTCTGCAATGTGTACATCACAAATGCCAACGAATTTGGTACAAACGTAACCTGCATGCCTCAACTGCACTTTCGCTACGTCGAGAATTCTTGGCTATGTTGTGACTTTGAAACAATGCCGTATACCCGAACTTACTTATAATTATATGCTACAATAGGATAAAATCTTATCGACATCTGCACAGGTGCAGGCAAAAGTAGGTGATCATCAAAATTTCACCCTCTTAAAGCTCGATTCGTTGGCTCGCTCGCGTACATTGGCGTAGGGGCCCTGCTCTTTAGCCCCGGTAGACACGGTTCTGGCGCCGGCGCCACCAAAACAGCTTCAGCCAATCAGAGGGTTTGCTAAACCTCATCTAGTGCAAAAGCGCAAAGGACGCTGGGAATCTATCAACCAATCAGCTTACGTCTCACATCGTTACTTTAGGTTCAGAACAAATGAACCGCCAAATTGTGCCAAATGAGGATAGCTCATTAATTATTCATGAGCAACTGTCAGTAACGTCGCCAGAACCGTGTCTACCGGAGCTAAAGGGCCCCTACGCGAGCGAGCCAACGAATCGGGCGATAGGGGTCCTGCTTTTAGGAGGGTGCAAAATTTGGACTTCATTACAATCTTGGATATCATACAGCTTTATATGATACATTTACTTACTGGAATGTTGTGTGTTCTGCAAAATATTACTTAACAGTAAAGAACGTGGCAAGTTTATGTTCAACTGTACAGTCATGCGGCCAGTGCTGTCTTGTATATTTGTACCTTCATCAAGTTGTACTTGGATACTCCCATACTACAGAGAGTAGGAAAATCATAATAGCATGATACATACATATGGCACAACTTAACGATCTTTCTAATTAAAGCATACAGCAGAAAAGAACCATAAATACACGAAAAATGCACAGTTCAACATCTTGATTAAACATCTTACTTAAGTATCTCTTACAAATATAGAAGCAACAACAGCAGTATAACAATAATACAATCTTTTTGTTTTTCATTAAAAATAAATCACAGTTCTGTAAATGCAAAGCTTTGGATATCTTGAGTACTTCTTGCTATCTTGATAACTGTTTGTCACATGCTACTATAAGCTTCTCACATACTACTGGTTGTTTCCACATTAAACAAAGAAAACATTTACATGTATCATCTTATCTTTGACAAGATACACAACAAACTTGACTTCCTGAAAGTTGAATTTCAATTCTAGGTTATGGCAAGTACTCTTTACTAAAACTTAAAGGGTTTCCATTTACACTATGATGTGTACACTACAACGTAACGTATTTTCGCGATTAACGTACGCACCCTAATTAAAGTACGCACCTCGGTTCGACCAAAGTGCCAGGCAAATTTGCGGCCTTGAAACGTACAATGAGGAACCCCGAATAAAGTACGCACCCCTTCTCCTGGCCGATGTCACAGTTGAAATGTGACAGTTTCAAAAGTGCGTACTTAAGTGGAGAAAATACGGTATTTGAAATATTTAACATCCGTAAGTTATTGAATGACATACACTGACGAAACAAGGAGCTATGGAAATTGTTTTTCCATTTTTTCTAACTCGTACCCTTCTAGGTAAACTCAAACCTATGAAAGACCACTCTCAACTTTTCCACAGTGTCACATACAAGAATATCAAATGTTCAACATGTCATTGGAAACTTCCCATTTTTATAAGATTTGACACAATATAAGATTGTACCACATTTTTATCTAAATCAAATGAAAACAATATTTATACACACTTTTCATGAAGATTGAATATAAAACAATTATTTTTGGGAAGTTCAAGTAACACTTGCCTTGGCCAGTTTGGTTCACATAGTTATATACACAATGGAAAATGTGTATAGTAAGATTACATATCTGAGAAGCCTGTTTTTACAGTAGTTTTGTTGTACTCCTGGCAAAGAACAGTTACAATGTAGTCACAATTTATCGAACATATAGCATACTGCTTGACTAAGTTGGTCCACTTAAATGTTATATACGTATTACTTAAAGACAACATACTTTCTCACTAAAATACTTCTTACAATTCAAACATGAATATTGCACAATTTTCCTTTTACACATATTCATGGCTTTATACAATTTTAAATATACATTCTTATCAATCTCTCAACTAAACAACTTCCTCCAGGGTCTCCACACCTAATGTTCTTATTTCCAACTCTGTACTCCAGTGTCTCAGTGTGTTATGGTACCTAAAATTATCGTCACTGCTTGGATAGTAACCATATAAGGCATTTGCAGTTACATGACTGTTGTAATCTAACATGTATCATGTTGGGAGATTACAAGATAGGTCTTGTAAGATCTTGTAAGAGGAATGTTACAATAGTCTAGTCTTCAATTTTTTCAAACCCAACATGCCCACACTTTTAGCCACTGCATGTTAAGGCATCCTCCCAGCAGACCCGATATGTTCGTTACCTCCCATAGCGGCCCTGCCCTTCCGAACCCCTGAACACGATTCTGGCGACGTCACCACCAAACAGCTTTCAGCCAATCAGAGGGTTTGCTAAAGATCATCTCTAGCAAAGCCGCAAAGGATGCTGGGAAGCTATCAGCCAATTAGCTTACGTCTTACATCGCTACTTAATTATTCATGAGCAACTAACGACTTTGTGCTAAATAAGGCTACCTCATTAATTATTGATGAGCAACTGTCAGTGACGCCCCCAGAAGCCAAAATCTCCGTTCAAAAGATCGGGGCTGAGACCGGGAGGGTTTGCCGAACATTTTCCGAGCGGGCTTCAGCACTGATAAAGGAGGGTGTGTTAAGGTAGCACCATACAATGACTTTTTTTCTCTCTCAGAATTGTTTGACGTCTGGACATTTAAACTTACTTCCATCCTTCCACTCACCAAGATGGCAGAAGCAGCTATCTTTCAGCTGTGATGTCATTTACAAGCACAGCATTGCTATTTACAAGTTACGCTCCTTCAGCACAACCACAGTCAACTTCACCAACCTTTTGGGTGTTTTTCAGCTGCTTTCGTAAGGAGTAACAGAGATCTATCCATCATACTGATGGAAGCAGCTGAATTGTTGGTGACAACATTGGGTGCGGTTGTGCTTAAAAAAAAACCTGTACAAGTGACCACCTCTGCATAAGGACCACCTGGCCACTGTGGCCACTTACTGGACATTTGAATATCTTTTCCATTGACCCACACATTAATAGTCCTCTCTGTTGTGACCACCTGTCAGGTGTGCTCATTGTCTTAACATCCCTTGAGTGGTCACTACAGACAGGTTTGACTGTACTTGCAAATGACTTGACCACTCACAAGACCAATACTATGTTGGATTTTTAAAATAACGATCCCAGACTCCCTCAGCTGCTGATGTACTGCCATCTCTCCAGACTGCCCGTGTTGGTCTTGGTCACGACGACGTCGGGCGATCCCGACTGGTCAATCTGCGTGTCGTCGTAGGAGTAGTTGATGGCGGAGGGGTCGGGGAGTTTGAGGTTGGTGTAGGACTGGGGCAGGTGGACGTCGTCTGGTTCGTCCTCCTGTGCCTTGTAGGAGAAGTTCAGGGAGGTGGGCCGGGGGTCCCTGTGAAGGGGGGGATGCTATGGTTAATGGTTATGAAATGTGGCGCAAAATACATTCAGCCCATCACACATAGCTGACCATGGTCTCCTTACCTTCTCATGGTTGGGAGTTAGTAATCTGTGGTTGGGAGTTGGTTGGTATGGATGCCTACTAGTCTTTAAACGTTATCTGTACCAGCCAACTACAAATTTTGAAAATTCAAAGTAGAATTCTACAATCAGAGGAGTGAACTGGAGTTAGAGTAGGATGGATTCCAGGCTGCTCTCAACCATGCGCCGACCTTGGGAGTAGACGGGAATAAAGTCGTGTAAAGATCCTTGATGTGTAACAGAGGCGTTAGTTATCATTTTACTAGTGGATGTTACTTGCTTCTGTGTTACTTGGCTTATTTACAGGGATGCTCAGAAGGTTATGACACTATGAAATTTTTTTCTTGTATGTGTTAGATTGTTTGAATAGAAATGATTTTCAGGTGTGTAGTTTGACACTTGGACATAACTCTAATTTATCAAATCCCTAAAGAGCTAACCAAGGAATGTCCGGTTAGACTTACCCAAAGAACTCACTAAGGAATGTCCAGTACACCAGAGGTGCAAAACAGGTGAAGTAGGCAAGGGTGGTGGCATCAACAACACTGGGGGAAACAATATCATATCATACATGTAATACATAAGTATCAAGATTATGTAGCATACATATGATGTTTGAAGCTGGAATGTAAATTATCTAATTCAATACCACAATCATCTTTTTTCTATAATCAGTATCATCTAACTTTTAACATGAAAAAGCATTCACTTTAAGTTTAAGTTCAAGACACTAACAATATTGAAAATCTATAACCACACACCAGAAGTAATCAGTAGATCAGAATACCAAGGAGAGTAAGAGAAATGGTCCAACATTTGTAAGGTAAGTTGCAAATTCTCAATGGAAAATCTCTGAATAATGCTCCTCTTAAAGGTATAACACATAGAAGAAGGACATGTTCTTACCAGAGGCCATTCCAGATGTCACAATACAGCAGCATACTGCCGGTGGCCTGGGTCACATTTAACACGGCCAGCGCCACACAGTACAGGTAAAATGACTTCTTAGCTGGAAAAAAAACAGGGTAAGTGTCCAACCATGGCTATCTGCAACATGAGACAGCTTTCAGACAACACTGCAACAGATGAATTTAAACCACACAAACTGGTTTACTCATGGGGGACTTTGAAAAAAATGAACGCGGTCGTTCGAACACGTTATTTTCTTTATCGACGTGCGCGATGACAACAGTTTGTGTGGTTCAAATTTCTCTATTACAAGGTTAAGGTTCACTTTGATTGATTTCTAAGGCAAGCTTGAAGACCTACTAACAGAGCAATTTTACAGTCTAGTGCTCTATATCAGATTCTGTACATTTCTTTTCGATGCCAACATCTAGTGTAAACAATACACATTTGGGGCATAGTGAGAAAAAATTGGTTGTGTTCATGAACGTTTACAAACTTACCTGGTAGCTGAAACCTTTCTTTCAAAGGTGTGAATGGCAAGATACAGATCCCAACATAAACCTGTGTGGAAAAAGAGAATTTATCAAGACATACCCTTCTCAGAGTTCATCATATGAAGAAAGAGGCATTGGGTTTGTAACCGTTTGTATCATATCAATGGATGATGTAAGTATGATAAACTGGGCTTGAAATCATTTTGGGAATAGGTGCACTGGTGCGCCAACCTAAATATTTAGGTGCACAGAAAGAATTTCGGGTGCGCAACATAAGATAAAAGTAGAATGGCAGCAAAACATAATTAAAACCCTACTGGCTCTCTTAGGAACTTCAATCTGAAATTCTATAGCTAACTTCAAAATTTCAAACAAGTGCAACAAAGGCTATGATGCTTTTTCTGATACAAGTACTGAAACTTCAAGAATATTCTGTATACTAGTGTACAATAGTACCTCTCTCATACAGCCCACAAAAAGTATCTACAGATGCATTGGTGCACTAACATTCAAAAATTAGGTGCACAGGTCCAATTTTAGGTGCAAAAAAGTGCATAATTATCATGATATCATGTACCCAGTATTTTGAGCCTAAAATGTGCAGTGGCATGGACTTGATCAGAAACACTAGGAGATCTAGCCTTACCAGAGAGAATAGACATGAGCTGGTGAACCAGAAGATCATCCCTCCGTGTCCAAACAGGCTGTAGTTTTCATCCTGTAGTCTGAACCGGGTATCAGGCAGGACAAACTCCAAAACCCCCTGCACAGGACAGAACATACATGTTTGTATAGAATTATATACATCAAGAACATTACACCTTTTAACAAACTGCCGAGGCTCACTGACAAGATAATAAAACAACATGCCATGATACCATAAAAGTCAAACCAGGCCCTCTCTACATACATGTACGTTGTACATGTACATGTAAGGACCACCTGGCCAATGTGACCACTTTTTGCTGGTCCCTCATACACATTTCTCTATTCTATTTCTATTGATGCAGGCATTAAAGAAAACCTAAGCAATATTAGGGCCCAAAAATCGGATCTTGAAAGTCAATTTATTTAGTCATTTCTATAGTACATGATTAGTTCAAACAACACTATCCCAATGTATAGCGATGTCCATCATGCAAAAATATGACGTCGTTGTGATGTGAGAACTCACTGAAAATCGTTGCCAGGGTTGTTGTAGGATCGCGAAACTAAGGGAATCATCGTATGACATTTTTTTGCACGGTTTTTAAATGGTCAAAGTGTTATTAGGCAAATGTGCTAAATAATTGTTAGTACATGTTACTACCATCAAGATTTCAGCATTTTTTTATTTTCATTTTTGGCCATAATATTGCTTTGGTTGCCTTTAAGAATCCTGTCTATAATTACCACTTGTCCACATGCATAGACCAGATTTTATCAGCCCCCTCAGTGGTCTTCTTGGGCAGTTCTGACTGTAGCATTTCATCATCATCATCATCGTTCCTCCTCTTACGAGGTGCAGCAAGAGAAGTTGGTCCTCCAGAATTTCTTGTCATTCATTTCAGAAAGGAGTTCCTGTCCTTCCAAATTGTAGCATTTACATTGACATATGTCAATGGAGATAGACATCCAGGTACATATAATAAGATGTGCAAGAGAACAGTTACTCAAGTAACTAAATAGATCTTAGGAATGGCCTGACATTTCATTCTGGTAGCATCAATTACTTTTCACCAGTCACTGACCAAAGGTACAGTACTGGATATTTCCTAAAATGTCTGACCATTTCCAAAATGTATCTATATAGTGAGCTGCTTGAGTGACTGTTTTCGTGTGCACATTGACTTACAGTGCTGAATTGGTAAGACTGGAACAGAAATTGCAGTGGGGAGATGCTCACCTGTGTGACTGAATACACAAGTGCCAGAAAGCATGTGACGAGCAGGACTCTTTTTATACTGGATCTGCTGTCTAGGTGACCTGGAGGGGGGCAATAAACACAACAGGGTTTAACAGTTATTAAATAAATAGGCCATTTTCAGTTTGCAAAGATACTTGTCTACCTATTTGTAGAAAGTATTACTATCTCTCTTTCATAGCTTTCATATATCTTCATCACTATGAACACCTGGAGGGCATAAATATTATCATTGTAAAGGGACTGTCATATAATACATACTACTGGTACGTCTAAAGATAATGTTGCTGTTTGAAGTTTCTGTAACTTTAAATGTACTTTTTTAGGTGATGGAAAGCTACATGTAATCCTACACAGGACGTAACAATGACGAAAAGTATATAGAAACATAACATTTTAAGAAAAATACAAAAGGGCTATGGCTTATAACATCATACTTTACAAGACGGCAAGTCATCTCAGTGACAACAAGCCTGGAGTGTCATCATACATGTACGTTCTACTTACCAAACATTAGACCAAACACCACCACACTCATCTCTGTTCCCAGCAGGAAAAATCTCAGCACGATCCACAGGATCTGAGAGGGACAGACATGGAAGAGTAAGACACATGTTTCAAGACAGTTCTACAACTAGATAAGATGCGGATATCACTTCCAGATATTTCAAGTGACATCCACCACTTGTCTTCAGTGTCACTAGAATGAACTGGCAGAGCCTGTCAATACTAGTACACGAGATATATAACAGTTACTGGAAAAATGGTTGAGCATGTCAAAGTCAATAACTTGTGATGGCAGTATGTAAATGTCAATGATATATACTATGAAATCATGACATTGTGCAGAGGATTAAAGATAATATGGTAAGTCAACACCAAAGGAACTTTGGTGCAAGACACATGCATTATTTCTGAAGAATAGCGGATACAAAAAGTACCTGTATGCAGACAATAGACAAATTTGATCTGGTTTCTTCATATAGGGGGGATATTGTTCACAAACTGTCTTTGTCACCGCGCATGTCCGTAAAAAAAAGATTGAGTTCGAACGACATTCCCAAAACCCAGAGGAAGCTGGTGTTTGATTACAATCTGTCTGATTTACGACAGATAAGTACAGTCAAACCTGCCCAAGGCGACCACCCGGGGGACCGAGCAAAAACGGTCGCGATGGACAGGTGGTCGCCATGAAGAGGATTCCAATCATAACATGTTTCCAGGTCGAGGTGTTCTATACAGTGTAGATGGATGGAAAATTATGTGATTTTAGACAGCATTACGCCCACCAGGTTCAATTCTCATTGACAGAAAGATCCTCCAGAAATTTCATTTTCTGTTATCGTTGTAATATTTGTATACCGTTACATCGTGGACAAATGTTCGTCATAATTTTGACTAAAAACAATGTCTGCCTCGATGATCTCGCAGCGCTCTCCCGCATTCACACGTTACGTTAAATTAAGAGTACACACACACACACACACATACACACATATAAAATCTAGGTTTTAAGGCCTAAGACAAATCCCTAGAAAACACCTGCTGACCCCAGTCTTCTTTTGGGCGCCGACCGCTGGATTAAAGCGGCAAAAAGTTTTCGAACTGACAACTGAAGGATGAAAACGGAAAGTTGTGATACCGCCGCCGAGCTCACACAGCATCGAAAGGTAACAGTGGAGCAGAATGCACAGCGTCGGCGATTACAAGCAAGCAGCGCCCAATAAAGATCTGTGGGTCAGTCATGTAAATAACAAGAAAATAAGAATATTGATTTTCATCAAGAACGAGAGCATTCTAAATATTTATACTCAGAAGCGTCGTGTTTTAGAAAAGTCAGCGTTATGCCGCGCTGAAACAAAGATGGCGCCAAGGACCAAGGAACAGAATGTCTCGGCCGACGTTTTGCCCTCCGCCGCGGAGTCATTTTTCGGCGAAATTTAGTAAGACAGAGACACATTTTTGTTGAAAATACAAGAAATGGATAGTAATTTCTGAGAAATCTTACTTTTTGACGCCATGCACTACGTAATCTTTTTGAAAATTGAGTTCAAACCGAACCAAGCTTGCGGTAAACTATAAGGTTACGATGGGCACAACAACATCGATATTTGATTATTCACAATCCGTTTGTATTTACAATTTTTATAGTAGGATCGTTTTAATAAAACACTTAATGGAGAAATCGATGCTATTCATATATTTTTGTCCGTCAAAGTCTTAAAAACATTTCCGCGAAATCCGACAGCAAAATCCGATGTCACCACACGTTGGAAAAACGCGGTCACCATGGGCAGGGATTGAACTCTGTGCGGTCCCAATTCGTGGCGGTCGCGGTCGCGTTGGACGGGTGGTCGCCTTGGGCAGGCCGCTTAATGCTTGTGCCATTGGGGACAATTTTCGGGACCGAGAAAAAGCGGTCGCCATGGCCAGGTGGTCGCGTTGAAGAGGTGGTCGCCAAGGCAGGTTTGACTGTACACAAAATAAGCCGGTTTCTTTTACGTATGTGAGGAAGGGAAATAGCACCAGACATTGTATTGCGATGTCCGGAATCATTTGACGGCAGGTGTCTGGGTGCTGGGCCAGCCGCGGGAAGTGAATACCCGCCAGATAGGCTCTGTGACACCAGTCTGGTTTTGGGGAATGTTGTTTGAATGTGTTCTTTACAGATTCGAAGTGTGTGATGCCATGGAAATTTCCTGAGCAAAATTCCCCCTACGATGAAACTATCTTTTGCAATTCAAATTAGTCTTTTGATAGGGTCTCTCACTAATTGTACAACGACTTTGACAACAAAATACTGCTCACACCTTGTCAGTCAGGATCCCCAGCGTTGCTGTGGCGTTGACAGTCATGGACACCACAGAACGGGACACACTGATCAGTGCAACTATCACAACCTGGAGGGAAGGAAACAAACTCAACTTCAATCAAAGTTGAATTGCAAATGTCAAAAAAAAAAATGTTACTGAAATTTTTTTCTGAATATAATCAACTCCAACCTTTGTCAAGGAATGAGCAATCCATTGCTTCTAATAGTTCTACATGTATGACGTTACATTAGGCAGATGTGCCTCTTTGAGCAGTTCCAGAAAGTCTGGTTCTGTGTCCATTAAGATTCTTACTTTGTCCAGTAAGACTGAGTGTCCAGGTGACTCTACATGTACATGTATGTGTTGTGAAACTTATGATCCACTGCTCACCGAGTCACATGTTCTATTTGCATAACATGACGCCACAGAAGTAGTGGATTGCTCATTCCTCGTTGACAAAGACTGAGGATTTACATATTCTAATCAAGAAAAAAGTACATTTCCAAGTGCAAGAATGGAAAAATCGTCATCTCTGACAGCAAATTTACATGTACCTATCATAGGTCTAAAGAAATGGTGCCCATTTATATGTTTCAGTATGTTTAAGTATCATGCACACTTGATGTACAGGTCGGGACAAATTTTCACATGTATACAGGCACAGGTCCAGAGTTTAGGTGCACAGCCCTAGGCACGACTGTCTTGCCAGTCGGGTATATGTTAAACATTCTGCCAAAAATGTTGAAGCATGATTTTTTACTGGTGTTCAAACAAGGCAATCAGAGACGGCAGACTTCAACCCCTTTACCCACACTGCTACGCAAACTGATCAGAAACACACGTAGACAGACACACAGACAAGCCAAACATTTATGTACATTGTATCATAACTCCTTTTGGATGAAATAAAATGAAAGTGGTTGCCTAAAAATGAAAATCTGGTACTGAATACTGACCAGTATGTAGAAGGCTCTGAAGATGGGGCTGTTAGTGTTCTTGAGTTTGACCTTGGCCTTGGGGAAGCGGATGACGAGGAAGAGGAGGAAGAGCAGGTTGGGTACCAGGAGGACCACATCCCACACTCGGACTCTGCAGGACAACACATAATGATACAAGACACATCAGCAACACAATATTTCTGAATGCAATACACCCATACAATTAGCTGCATGGTGAAGCAAACTTTGCTTTTCTAAGTGTGAAATTTAAACCATAACTACAATTGTAACTACTTCCACTACTGTTTTTTTTTCCTCTACAAAATCAAGTACATCTTTATGTAGTCACTTCCCACCACATCTACATGAAACATCTAAATCTATTTCCTTTTTGTGTGAAATCATGATTATAGCTCTACAGTTATTAGCCAAAAGAAGAGGATTCATTGAGCCTGGCCAGCTTTTTTCTAGCTCTACAACACTCTTTCATTCACTCTCAGTTGCTTCCCAACTAAAGCTAAAGGGCTGGAATCCAGACTATACTCATTTTCTTCTGCACAAAATATATTTCACATAGAAGCTTTCCAGGTTTTACTTCCCTGTGACATGTGTGAGGTAACATTAACCACTGTGTACTAGGGGTGGATATCGGTTCGACTGGACCGGTTTGGACCGGAAAAACATGCAAGAACCGGGTCAAAAAAACCGAAAGTCGTGAACCGGTTTTTTGAACCCGGAACTTGGAACAAAGTAGAAATATTAGAATATTTAGACATCTCCTTAGTACTCTGGCCACAGAAGGGGAAAAATAACCTTGAATCAAACTAGATTAGCCAAAAATAAGTCCATATTCATCTCTTTCTATAGCTGTTTGTTCAGTTTTAGGTCGATACTGAAATGTGCTACGAAAAAAACAACACATAAAAGTTACCACACAGCCACGAGGTTGGTGCCGAATCGGCATCATGTATCCCCATAAAACTCACTGGAAACTCACAAAAACACACTGTCACTCTCATAAAATTCGATAAATCTTCACTTGAAACAAAGAAATCAACACCTGTTCGTTTTGAACCACCCAAAACCCTCCATAGATCATGGAATTTGAACCGGAAAAGACGAAAACAAACCCTGGGCAAAACAAAAGATGGCTGCCTATAGAGGAGCATGCAAGCTCATTTGCATGTTCCATATATGGAATATGGTGGTGACACTACCGCCCTCTAGCGACCCTTAGTCACACTGCGGGTTTATGATAGGTTGATAATGATTCTAACACTATGTTTCAGTCATAGCAAGGAGGTTTTTTTGGTCATAGTTTATCTGTAGGGGCAAACTTAAGTAATTTCCTTTATTGTTGTTGTTACATTACAAACTCTACTATCATTATAACTGAATTACTTCTTCAATCTTTTTAAAAAGTTGTTTGATATACTATACTGCTTTTGTGTTTTGTACTACTGAGCTTTTTTGCTTACCACTGACTATAATTTTGCATGAATTTTTTTGAAATTATATTCCAGGATGTTAGTTTTGATTAATAGGACTATTACTTGGCAACCTGGCTCAAAAAAGTATTTTGCACCCTGAACGTTCAAATACATGACCAGTTATTGGTTTGATATTACCTAAGTACACTAAGATATCAACTAGGCAGGATCAGGTTTAGGTTCAGGTCCGGACCTGAACCTAAACCTCTGGACCTGAACCTGGACTCGAACCTGATCGAGCCGAACCGGTATCCACCCCTACTGTGTACACAAGGAGGCAGTCCAGCCTTACCCTGAGTTGTTGATCTCCATGATAAGGGGTTCGAAACATTTGGCTGGTTCCACTGGGAGGGACGTTGTGTTGGTGTCGTTAGCGACCATCTCCGTTGGGTTTACCGTGATGTTGTGGTAGGCTGGTGACATGTAAGGGAATGGTAAAAAGGCATATATATATATATATCAGGGCTCGAAAAAGTGGGTGCATGTGCACCTGTGTGAACCAAAATTTGGAGCTGTGCACATAATTTTTGACTATAGGTGCACTGGTGGACCTAGATATCTTTTGTAGGCTATAGGATAAGGGTACTACTACTATTGTACACTAAGTATACAGAATATTCTTGAAATGTAGCTATCAGAAAAGTATTATAACCTTTTGTACTTTATTTGATGTCTTGTTTGAAACTTAAGGTTAGCTATAGAATTACAGATAGAAGTTCTTAGGAGCATTAAATTTAAAGTTTGTAAATATGTTCTGCTGACATTCAACTTTAATCTACATGTATGTGGTGCATCCAAAATTCTTCCTGTGCACCTTTGGGTTTTTTTGGGTTGGGTGCACCAGTGCACCTATTTCCAAAAATGACTTTTGAGCCCTGCATAGGCTATGTTGATGAAGGTTAGACATCCTGGTAAACAATCTCTACAACTGGATAAGATACAGACATCACTCCAAGATGTTTTGAGTATTACTATTAGTATTAACTTGTTCTGCGAACCAACCAATTTTGGCACTTTTGTTTTGTGATGCACTCGCAGAGTAAGCCCCGGTGTTCAACCTTTGAATGTATATTTTGTAGGATCAGGACAAATTTGGTATCATTGTGAAGGGAAATAAGAAACAAGCTTTCCAATGATAGATAATTTGGTAGTTATTCTACTTTGTACGTTTGTTTAATAACTTATCAGTTATGGAATGCGTAATTTGATTTTCTTTCACTTCTGTAAAATTTAATATGTCATTAATTTTGATTGAATCATTTCTTTAGCTAGCTATTCTGTTGGTTTTCCTTATTTATTTATCTATCTATAATGATTAGCTTTTTTGTTATCATAAAAGTTATCAATTTACTTATGTATACATGTACATGTTAAAATGATCAACTATTATCAAGTAATCAATCGCAGTTAAGTGGAAACCCTCGAAAAACCTTGGAGGTTTGCAGCAAATGTACTTGTTTTTTATGTGCAAATAAACAATAAACAAAAACAATAATGCTACACAATTGATAAAGTTACAATATGGAGAAATGACTAATCAAATCGTAACTTTCTGAACTGTTTGTGTTAAGTGTATATTACAATTGATATGTACATGTACAGTTTAGTCCTGATTAGGCCACACCAATTTGATTCCTTGGTTCTCTGACTTTTCAAAATAATGATATAGCAAGCAGAAAACATACAAGCAGAGGGCAGGAAGGAGAACTTGAATGTGACGGTATTCTATCCATAAAAATGAGTGCGCCCAAGGTGTAAACCTGGTCCTCTGGCTTTCTTTTCAACATGTTTTTCCACTTAAGCATATTTTCAAAAGATCCGAGAACCAACAAATTAAATTGGTGTGGCCTTATAATCTGATAATTCATACTTACTTGGTACAGGAGTTGAGGCCATTGTGGCTGGGATGAGCACCATTGCCATATTCTACGGTACTACCTCTGGCTGCTACTTCAAGTTGAACTTGAAAGTTGATCAGCAAACTGTAACAAGACCATCAGCATATAGAATTTCAAATTGTGTATACATCATGTACATATAGATGCATGTATCACCATGTGTTTTTGCTGAAAATATTAAATAATACACATGTACATGTAATAAGGCCACACCGTACAAGTAATGACATCAACACCATTTCCTCTTTCCCAGACTTTCAAAACAAAATGGAGGAAGGAAAACAAGCCGACAACTATAGTGACCAAAAAACTAAACACAGTCATCGCACGACCCCCATTTTACATCCCTTCTGAAAGACAAATGCAGCTCCAACCAGGTTACCCTTCTCCAACTAATTGGAACCAGGAGCTGAACTCGAGGCTGCTATCAAATGAGCTACAGGGACATCATATCTTTGCTGTGTTTTTTTTTTGTCCAAGAAACAACATAATTTGTTGAAATGGCCTGCGCATTTCAGCATGAGTCAAGAGCACATGATCCATTAAGGCTAATGAAGGACCCACCACATCTCACCACATGATCATGTAACCATGGAAACTGAGAGTGAAAGCACTTTGGGAACTGCATTGTAACTCATCAGTCCCAACAGATCTAGAGACTTGTATTTTCATGGCAAACATGAAAATTGAAATTGTCCTTCAAACAATTTGCTTAAAGGTGCATCAAGCGATTTCAGGGGGTAAAACTGGAAATATTCTGGATAAAGCAATCTATATGAAATTGACATCAACTGCCTGATATTAGCACATTTTCATCATTAATTTATACTTTGGGCGTTTAATAAGAGCACAGAAAGAAGTCACAAAACAAATATCTTATTTATTGGTACATTTGCACCACCCAATAATCAGCCCAGAATCCAGCCATAACCGTTTTCTGTCAACAATTTTCGGTAACTTCCAGGGGGCGTGACGCCACAATGCCCAAGCACATTGAGTATGACCATGTGATTATTTCTCTGGAAGCGTTCGGGACTTATCGGTCAGAATCGTGCATGCTCGGAAGATTTGAAATGATGGCTGGCCTGCAAGTGCTCAGATTTTCAATGAGTTCACGCCACGCAACAACATGATCGCATTTTTGCTCCATGACGGTCGATATGCAATGGGATAGGGTGAAAATATTCAAACTTCCTATGGATAGAAATCACTAAAAAATAATTTTGAAAATATGACTTGCAACTCCCTAATATTGCTTAGGTTACCTTTAAGGTCAGGTAAAATTGTAAGTACAATGTAAAACCAAAAATTTGAACAACCAACTATGTATGCAGCATACAACATTTCTTTTGTATTTCTTAACTATCAATATTCAAACTCATGAAATACAAAACTATGCATAATCATATTTTCCTACCAATGACTTGATTGTCTGGCCCTGAGAAATAAATATGGCATAGCATTATTTCTACCAACTACATGTATATTCCTATGATATAACCAAAATGAGGTCTGAAAACACTTGTCAGTCTAGACATGACTGTGAGAGACAATATTTGGTACCAGAGAGTCTGTGGGTTAGAACTCTGACCCGATTGAATCCATCCTAATCAGATTTCTGTCCATAAAGGGAACTGAAAGTGAAACTAAATTATAAGGTCCTTACTGAGTCACAGTCTCACAGACATTCATACAGATTCTGTACATGCAGAAATTTCCGTGGTGGTTTTATGTTTGTAGTTTTTCACGGTGACTGCTTCAACACAAGGTCAGAACCACCGCGACAATGTGACTCACAGAGTTAACGAACTCAAAACCACCACGAACAGCAAAATCAAATCCCTGCGAACTTAGATAGATTTACCAGGGGTGCCAAAGCATTTGAACAAATTTTATAATCCCGCTTTGTCACATGATCCAAGCAGCGGTTGGCTGGTTTGGATATAAAGACTGCATGTCACAAAAATTAAGATTTGTGCATATTCGCATAGTGATTCGTTTGTTTTTCATAAGATTTGTGCGTTTTCAATAGTGACTCGTGCGTATCTCATAAAATTTGTACAAATCTCGTGAGATTCGTGCGAAAGCTTTGGCACCCCTGTTTCCAGTATTTCTCCCACTGATGTTGTAGTGACACAGGTTTGTTTGTAGTGAGTTCACCTGTATCCTGGTCACAAGATCATCAGACCACCTGACAGACATGTCTGTATAATTTGTCTGTCTTTTAGTTTTACGTACCCAATCAAATTCATAACAACAGCACGTTTAAAGCTACCTACAAACCTTAGAAATCCAAAATGTTTTCATGGTATATCCGAGTCTGCACACCCTAAATATCAATATTTACCGAACTGTCATATGATAAACTGACAGACAAACAACAACAACATGAACCTTATATTATGATAACTCATCAGGTGAGCTGACGTGTATATTTCCGTATTATCATGATGATATCAGCACTTCTTTGCCATCTTACCTATCCTGGGTGTATCTTAAAGGTCCATAAACATCATAATAGGTTAAAAAGTAGAGAAAACCACTAATATGTGAGTAAAATGTGAGGAAATGTGACTCACCTGCTGTTATCACACTCACAGGCGGAGTCGACTGTTTTTACAGGAAGTGTCGTCACACCGGGCGCATCATGGGAGCTTTGCACCGGATATGCGTAGTGATATAAAGGGGCCATGTCAAATTGTTTACTTCTCGGGGTCACATTATACATGCACGGATGTTACGATTATTATATTTGCAATATTTGATGTACTAAACTAGAATCATATTTACAAAATATCAAACAGATCATATTTCTAATCGCCAATACTTTATTAATCTTTTTTTGATCGTCTTTAACACTCATTAAATGAAGAATTATTTTCTTCACCTTTACTTATGAATATTCATGAGCTAGATTTCCCGCGAAAAATGATCATGTGTGCAGAAACCGCGGCAAAATCGTCGAGAAGACAAGATGGCTGTGAGTATACCTGTTGAGTTTCTGCCAGTTTTCTTGTGTTAATTGCGACCGCATGACGTTTTAGTTTGTGTAGTAGGGAGGGGAAAGTTGTAGTATACATACAGAATAGAATATAGTGATTTTACGGTTACTGCTTTCATGTTTTGGGTAGAAAAATAGAAGGTTGAATGTTCACGTGTTGCAGCTAGGTAAATAGCATTGTGTATTTTGTACCAACTTCTTGTCTATGGTTAAAAAATTTAATCATCGGACATTTTTGCCAGTGCTATTTTTACGAATGTAACGTTATATAAACCTCTGAGCATTATGATCTTGTAATCCCTTCGCCAAGATGAAAATATGATTCTACGATCAATTAAAAGTCGGGTAGGCTGTTTTGGGGGTATTTAATGTTTAAAGCTGAAATTTAAATCCTTCCAAGCCACAGTTCCAAATTGAGTTCAAAATTTACAAATATCTGTATCAGTTATTTGATGTATGCACAGCTATGCTAGTTTAAGATGTTGAATACAAATAGAATACAACCCATTTCCTATTGTCACTGCAGTGCATTGTGTTTAAAAGCACAATGCACTGCAGTGACAATATGACATACTGTAGAGACCTAACATTATAGCAACAGTTGTGTTGAAATGTCCCAACCTAAAATCAGGTTAATCTTGTGTATTTAATGTTAACCCCGGTACCTAGCCATTGTATCTCATTCTAACTATGGACCAAATATTTAATACAAATTATGATATATTTACTTATTTATTTATTTACTAATCTTCAGGGTGGTCCATTCAGTGAACTTTAGTAACTGATTTCCAAGGGAGCCCTTACAAATCATAACAAATCAGGATGACCATATAATTGTTGCTTTTTAACTAGGACCAATCCTATACTGAGGCCTGCATGTATGACATTGAACGTTTTGATTCCATGTAATTCATAGCCTACATGTAACTACAACGCAACTAGGTTGATGTATATGTTTTAGATTCCTAAAATTCAGTTAACTGTTGGAGCCAGTTCTTTATATTGTAATTTTTGTCATCATTATATCTTTGTTTCATGTACTTGCAAGTGAAACGAAGGAGCGAGTAGAAACAACAAGTGATCCCGGCCCCCGGGATTCAAACCCACGTCGAAACCGGGCAGCCAGATCACAGGCACGCACGCCTTATTAAGTTAACCACTAGGCTAAAAGGTCTAGACCAGTTAAACTAGTCAGTTGGAGGCGCTTGAACCCCACTGTTACACAAGTCGCCTTCATGCATGTACTTGCAATAAACTTATTACTTATTTATATCTGTTCCCAACAGGATCAATCCTCAGAGCGTTCAGAGCCCTTCTCCCCACCGGTGGGGAGCCCCCGCACCAGCCCCAGTCGTGGCACAAGCCCCACCCGCGACCTCCCGCCCTTCGAGGATGAGTCGGAGGGGTTGCTAGGCAACGAGGAGGCGCCCATCCTGGCCGAGGAGGAGGAGGATGGGGAGGAACTGTTTGGAGATCGTATGGAAACGTCAGTACTGTAGAATGACTTTTTGTGAGGCATGCAATGGTCTGTACTGTAATAATAATGTTTTTTTTGCCAGACATTACCCGTGCAATGGCAGCCAGTGGTGAATTGCTGCAGGGTTTTCAATCATATAATACAGAACAGATACATATTTGCTCCACACTTGCACTTTGTGGAACTGTTGCAAGGGTCTGGGCGGCTGCCATTCTGCGCCAGCAGGTGACCTCAATACGACCTTCCCCAACCGAAGTCAGGTACCCATTCACACCTGGGTGAAGTAAGGAAAGTCGTGTTGAGTGCCTTTCCCAAAGGCACAACATCAGTGCATATCGGGGTTTCGAACCCGGGACCTCTCGGTTCTGGGTGAAACACTCAATGCCAGTTAAATGGTCTGTAGAATGACATTTTTGATCAGTAACATTTTGTTTGCATCGTTCAGCTTTGTGAGCCTATAGAGTTGTAGGCATCTAGCTGTAATTTTTGGCATCAAGATTCTGGGGGCAGTATCTGTTTCGTATACTAAGGTACTCAAGGTATCCCAGTCTATCTGAAGCAGATGTTGTCAAGTTTCTTTTGATATGTTGATATTTAATTGGTGGTGTAGTGTGAGTGAGTGGTGTACTTAGAGTAGAGGGCTGTTATACAAGCAGGCCAGGCAGAAACATTTACAACTGTCCATCTGCCTGGAGATTAGTAGTTCATATTGACTATTTCTGAAAATTAAAGACCAAATATTAGATACATTGGTATGTAGTTTTGTACATTACGAGGTTTGTTACCTACATTTCCATTGGTTGTGAACTGCAGGGATTACCGACCAATCCCAGAGCTCGACGTGTATGACCGTGAGGGCCTGGACGATAATGATGAGTACTCTGAACTCTCGTTCGGCGAGCGTGCTGAGGTGGAACGGGAGCTACGGAAACGGGATCGTGAGGAGGGCCGCATTTCCGGGCGTATGCGGAGGGGCCTACTGTATGGTATGTTGAATATTTCATTTAAAGAGAAAGAGAACGCATTTAGAATGCAATAAGTAGACTCCCAGGTTGTTTAATGTAATTTACCCCCAACCTATGTAATAAAAAGGCCCAAAGGTTTGTGATTTTACATAGTAAAAGTTCCATTGTACAATAGTCAAGGAACTGTGTCCTTATTCCTGTAATGGAACAAGGTAATGTCCACTAACTAAAATCTGCCGGGTACTCTTAGATTGCCGCAAGTGTGCACACCATGCGGGCAACAAATGGAACTGTAAGCCTACTGTCACCGTATCTGACTAATGATGATAATGCATTCCAGTAGTCTGTATAATGCAAACTCCAGCTGTCCGGGGGTTTCTCTATCCTCTTGGGTTGCGAGGCGGTTACAGGGCGGCGAGCGGTCACAGGAGGCTTGATTGAATTCAGGCTAGCATTCCAGTACCTCTGGGATAAAAAAAAGGGACTCTATATTGTTTGTAGGCATGTACATGTAGCATAAGACCATGGGTCTGTAATGTAAAAATCGGACCTGAACCCATGGCATATGTGTGCTAAAAAAGATTTTTTCCTGTTACATGTAAAATTGCATATTGGCATATATTTTACATGCAATTTGAAAACTACAATGCATGCGAAATTATATACAGTAAGTAATAACATTTATAAACACAAAAACAACAATGTTTTCATATTTTCCAAGTATATTTTCGCAATCTAAGGAAGGTTTAAGATGGTTTAAAACAAAAAGGCGAGTATAAGCGAGAGATATCTTTTTCAAGTCCGGACTTGTTTCCAGATGTTTAGGTTTTATTGAACTTGAACCTAAACGTTAGGTCCAGTCCGGATCAGGTCCGGGTTTAAGGTACGCAGCACTATGCTGTATTAACAGATTCACATCGTTTTTAATGTGGCAGGATTAGAGTAGCCGGGAGAATTATAACAGTTGATGTTACTTGTCTGATTGGATAAGACCTTGGTTCCCTGCAGATGAGAGTGATGAGGAGGATGAGGCGGTACCCAGGAGGAGGAGACGACTGGCCGAGAAGGCAGCCGAGGGGTTGGAGGGGGAGGATGAGGAGGTAGGGAAACGGCCACTCTTAAAATTCGCTCTGAAAACATCAGTTAGCATGTTAATTCTTAACATGCTAACAAACATGTGTTAACCCTTTCCAAAACTTTCGCTTGATGAAAGATAATGTTGTTGATAGTTATGCAAAATCTCCGTTTTAAACCTCTTTGGCCACCTTTGTTTTTGAACACACAACTTTGTGCAATCGCTACAGCAGGGAGCTAGGACAGTGATAATGGTGTGTTCAGCGACAATACTCTTTTCCAAATGACAGATTTAAGAATATACATGTATGTCATATAACGTCCTCCAAAATGTCTAGATTTAATTTATTTCTGTGTTTTTTTTCTTGACAAATGATAGATATTATAGAGAAAGATTTGTCAAGGATAGAGAGGGCTTCTCTGTGTTATTCTTTTATTCCTTCCTTCATTTCTTCCCTCCTCACAGATGATAGAGATTATAGAGAACTTGGAGGACATGAAGGGACAAACCTTCCTTCATTCCTTCCCTCCTTCTCACAGATACTAGTAGAGAATCTGGAGGACATGAAGGGGCACTCCATTTTATTTGTTCATTTGTTCCTTCATTTCTTCCCTCCTTCCCACAGATGATAGAGATTATAGAGAACCTTGAGGACATGAAGGGACAAACCTTCCTTCATTCCTTCCCTCCTTCTCACAGATACTAGTAGAGAACCTGAAGGACATGAAGGGGCACTCCATTTTATTTGTTCATTTGTTCCTTCATTTCTTCCCTCCTTCCCACAGATGATAGAGATTATAGAGAACTTGGAGGACATGAAGGGACAAACCTTCCTTCATTCCTTCCCTCCTCACAGATACTAGTAGAGAACCTGGAGGACATGAAGGGGCACTCCATTTTATTTGTTCATTTGTTCCTTCATTTCTTCCCTCCTTCCCACAGATGATAGAGATTATAGAGAACCTTGAGGACATGAAGGGACAAACCTTCCTTCATTCCTTCCCTCCTTCTCACAGATACTAGTAGAGAACCTGGAGGACATGAAGGGGCACTCCATTTTATTTGTTCATTTGTTCCTTCATTTCTTCCCTCCTTCCCACAGATGATAGAGATTATAGAGAACCTTGAGGACATGAAGGGACAAACCTTCCTTCATTCCTTCCCTCCTTCTCACAGGTGATAGAGAACCTGGAGGACATGAAGGGGCACTCCATTTTATTTGTTCATTTGTTCCTTCATTTCTTCCCTCCTTCCCACAGATGATAGAGATTATAGAGAACTTGGAGGACATGAAGGGACAAACCTTCCTTCATTCCTTCCCTCCTTCTCACAGATACTAGTAGAGAACCTGGAGGACATGAAGGGGCACTCCATTTTATTTGTTCATTTGTTCCTTCATTTCTTCCCTCCTTCCCACAGATGATAGAGATTATAGAGAACTTGGAGGACATGAAGGGACAAACCTTCCTTCATTCCTTCCCTCCTTCTCACAGATACTAGTAGAGAATCTGGAGGACATGAAGGGGCACTCCATTTTATTTGTTCATTTGTTCCTTCATTTCTTCCCTCCTTCTCACAGATGATAGAGAGTATAGAAAACCTGGAAGACATGAAGGGACAAACCTTCCTTCATTCCTTCCCTCCTTCTCACAGATACTAGTAGAGAATCTGGAGGACATGAAGGGGCACTCCATTTTATTTGTTCATTTGTTCCTTCATTTCTTCCCTCCTTCCCACAGATGAAAGAGATTATAGAGAACTTGGAGGACATGAAGGGACAAACCTTCCTTCATTCCTTCCCTCCTTCTCACAGATACTAGTAGAGAATCTGGAGGACATGAAGGGGCACTCCATTTTATTTGTTCATTTGTTCCTTCATTTCTTCCCTCCTTCTCACAGATGATTGAGAGTATAGAGAACCTGGAGGACATGAAGGGACAAACCTTCCTTCATTCCTTCCCTCCTTCTCACAGATACTAGTGGAGGACATGAAGGGGCACTCCATTTTATTTGTTCATTTGTTCCTTCACTTCTTCCCTCCTTCCCACAGATGATAGAGAGTATAGAGAACCTGGAGGACATGAAGGGGCACTCCGTGCGGGAGTGGGTTTCCATGGCGGCGCCACGCCTGGAGATCTACAACCGCTTCAAAAACTTCCTGCGCTCTTACTGCGACGAGACCGGCAAGAACGTCTACCGCGAGAAGATCAGGAAGATGTGCGAAAGTGAGTACAAAATTACTACAGTCGAGTACAGATTAAAGTTGAAAGAAATAACAGTACTATGAGTATGACATTTTCAGGATGGCAAGATTATTTCTGACTCAGTGCTGTTATTGGTAAATATGTAGATAAATAACATAACATACATTGTAATTTTGTACAGCAAGTCAAACTTGAAGTAAAATCTGGTATTTTACTTCAACACTTAAACACCCGTATACTTATAGAAAAATTATCACCAATATCCATTTGTAAATTGATTTTGATAAGATGATCCTGCAAACTAATGACGAGTCTTTAAGGAGATACCAAATACATCTTTACAATTGAAGTTTTGTTTTTGGGTCCAGAAAAAAAAGAGAAGTAGGGATACCTTTGGCCAACATGTTACTTCATCCCAAGGGAGTGAAGTATTGTTTTTGGTATGTGTGTGTGTGTGTGTTACTGTATCTGTATGTGTGTGTGTCTGTGTGTTTTTGTTGGTGGTCTAAAAGGGCCCACAAAGCATTATGGGTAAGGTGGTCAAGTCTGCCATCTCTGATTGTCTTTGTTTCTGTTTCCCAGACAACAAGGAGAGCCTGGTGATCGACTACAACATCCTGGCCAATGAGGAGCAGGTCCTGGCGTACTTCCTCCCCGAGGCGCCCGCCGAGATGCTGAAGATTCTGGACGAGGCGGCGAAGGAAGTCGTGCTGTCGATGTTCCCCAAGTACGACCACATCGCCAAGGAGATCCACGTACGCATCGCTGAGCTGCCATTGGTGGAGGAGCTGAGATCACTCAGGTGAGAGAGTGACAAGATGTTGAGTGTCAAGTTTAGTCTTTGAGTCAGAAGACAACTTAAACAGGTGAGGGATCATTTCAATAAACGTCTTGATCAAGATCCATCAATTTTTGGAGTAATGGTATTCCCCTTGCAGCTTCCATCCAAACTGCAGATTGTAAAAACGTCCTTCACACTACAAATGGTAGTAAATGCAACATAAGATAAATGGAGGATATTTAAGAAATGCTGTAGCCTTTAAATGTGAAGTTTTCAAGTAAAGAAAGTTTTTTTTCATGGGATTTCTCTCATTGTTCATATAAATGGTGAATAACCTTTAGTCACTTCACACCAGTTTTTGTACAGTAAGTACAAGCTGCATAAGACTGATTGTTGTAGAGTTGTAAATGTTTCCCGTTGGGGTAGCCTTCTGGCACCAACTTTGTATTGGTTATAGAGTTACACAACAACAAGAATGTTAAACATCGGAGTTTGCTCCACAGACAGCTGCATCTGAACCAGCTGATCCGTACCAGCGGTGTGGTGACCAGCACGACGGGAATCCTGCCCCAGCTGTCCATGATCAAGTACGACTGTACCAAGTGCAGCTTCGTGCTAGGCCCGTTCTACCAGACGCAGAACCAGGAGGTCAAGCCGGGGTCGTGTCCGGAGTGCCAGTCCATCGGGCCATTTGAAATCAACATGGAACAGGTAGGACTTACAGGAAAAATATTCGAACATTTTCAATCCCCTAAGGAGGTTTATTTTTGATAATGATGGTTACTTTTGGAACCTCATTTAACAAACAACATGGCTACCATTATTAAAGCCTGACTAGAATATACATTTCAACTTTGGGCTATAAATTTAAGTATCATTTACTGTCATATGGAAGAGACTTCTTCCCTGAAAACATTTGTTTTTGTCATACCTCAATATACAGTATATTCAGAAATGTTCGCAGGGATTTAATTTCGCCGTAAAGAAAAAATGGAGTGTTCAAGGTGATTTTGAGTTTGTGTACGAACTTGTGTTACAGTAACACAATGGAACGGCTTTTCGCAATGGTTTTGCGGTAAAGAGTTAACCACAAAAACCGCAAACATAAAACAACCGCAAACATTTCTGCATTCACAGTACCTTGATTTTAGAATCATTTTTTAGGCTTTTTTTGCTCTGGAGGCTTGTTGGCGATTCCACATTTCCAGAAATCCACATTTGTAGAGAATTGTTTTTTTCTGTCAAACCTAAAGAGACCAGTGTTAAGTCGTACATGATAAGAATCATATTAAGAGACAGTCATGTTGATTTTATTTCCTGTTCCCAGACTGTGTACCAAAACTACCAGCGAATCACCATCCAGGAGAGTCCGGGAAAGGTCGCTGCTGGCCGGCTCCCGCGCTCCAAGGACGCCATCTTGCTTGCCGACCTCGTGGACTCCTGCAAACCCGGGGACGAGATCGTAAGCTACACCCTTCCGTACTGTTGATTGGAGATGATTCTGTTTGGCAGCTTTTGTTTGTTGGGTCACTAGTTTATGGTGTCACACAAAAAGTTAATTAAAAGTTATGTAAATTGCAAAAAATGTTTCAGGAAATGGATACTTATGTCATAGAATGCCAAAGTCACTTCCAAAGTCAAAATGGAGTTTTGAAAGAACAAAAATGAAGAATCTATACTTTGGTATACCATACTCTTTATGTTAATTTTTGTTCATTCTTCCTGACCACAATCATAGATGTCATAATGAAGCCAACTTTTTTTTTTGGGCCAAACTTTTTTTTTTATTCGAATGCTTGGGGTTCCCTGAAGATGTCATCAATATAATCAAATCAACATGGCCCAGTGTTCTCGCCAGCGCCCGTCCTCCCGTCATTTGATGGGTTTTTGTCGCTCATGACGGACAAAATTTTTGCCCAACCCGTCATTTTTAATGGACAAAAATCGGTGTGTGAAGATATTTAGACAGAGCTTAGAATTTTCAAAAACTCCAGAGGATCAGCGGAAGTTTGTGACGAGGGCAATCTAGATCATTTCTAATGCCCGCCGGCGACAACCCCAGCAACACACAGAGAGCGCCGTGGTGGTTGCTAGTAATATTTGGTGGCCGCCGAAAACTCGGCGTCATGCGCCGCCCTCCCCACTACAGTTTTGGCCGGTCGCATCAGGCTGACGTTTATTTCTGTTTTGTCCCTCTCGGTTCACCGTCAGTTATTGTCATCAAAGAAGCCTTAAAATTCAGAAATACTCCTATAGTAATCAGGCTTTCTGTAATCTGTGTAAACAGTATTAAAGTTCAAGCCGCGGCGGCTGAGTATTACATTCTTTCTTCCCGCGCAAGAAATGGTAAACAGGCGTCAGATATTGTAATCCACCAATCACAGCGCACGTCTCCGTCGCGTCAAGAAAAAACGACCAATGACATGCGAGTCTCGCTACTTGCGAGATTTCAGCTAAGCGTGAATTTGCGAGATGTTAGGGGAATGGCGGGAATCGCAGGGAATCGCAAGGATCGCACGACGAACCGGCTGTTGGAAGGCTTGAATCGACAACTTTTGAACACATTCAGTGCAGTTACCGGAGAAATTAACCGTGGAAAACATGGTACAAAAAAATGGACGTCTTTATTGCGTTCTTTCTCAAAGTAGGGTGTCAAATTCCTCATTATAATTGATAATTACAGGGCGCATACGGATCAAGTGTTGAAAAGTTGTGTTTTATTTTTGCCAACTTATTCTGTGTGTATTTTTTGTAGGACGTAGCTGATACGTAATAAAGTTTTGCTGTGCTAAATTTTATTTTCTTTGCCGATTGTATACAACATAGAAGTGTAGCTTGTGCGTGAAGTTGTGAACATTCGATATTTCCGCGATGACGGCATGCGGCACGCCTCCCAAAAAAATTAAGCCTGAAACCCTTGTGTAATTTTTCACCGAAAGACATGTCATTAAACTAAGCTTATTCTACCAGGAAATTTGCCCCTCAAAATGCAGGAAATAGCGTTTCAGAGGGTCTAGATCTCAAAATCTCGGGAATACCCCCGGACCCCCCTACAATGGTCACGCCTCCGGTTCCCGGAAGCAAAATTGCAATGACGGGTAAAAATTTCAGGCTGGCGAGAACACTGACATGGCCTAAGTTACTGATTAGTGGTTATCAGTCAACTGGATTTCCAACACTTTTTGTCTCTTTCATTGTTCTATAGGAACTGACTGGTATCTACCACAACAACTATGACGGCTCCCTGAACATGGCGAACGGTTTTCCCGTGTTCGCTACCGTCATCCAGGCCAACTACATCACCAAGAAGGACGACAAACTGGCGGTCAGCAGTCTGACCGACGACGACGTCAAGGCCATCGTGGCGCTGTCCAAGGACGAACGTATCGGAGAGAGGGTAGGACATGTGTGCAACAAACACATTTACTATAAATGCATTTAGGTAGTTCACGGGGATTTGATTTTGCTGTAGGGAAAATATGGGATATTCACAGAGGTAACCATGGAAACTGCGAACAGTTGACCATGTACTGCGAACTCAAAAAGCATTTACATAATTCGCCTTGAACTAGAATTTGAACTTGCTTATTCCAGGGTCATTTTCCACATCAGTGTAGTATTTAATGTTGCCTTTCTTTTCTTACAGATATTTGCCAGCATGGCTCCTTCCATTTATGGACATGATGACATCAAGAGGGCCCTGGCTCTGGCACTGTTTGGGGGAGAAGCCAAGAATCCAGGTACGGTGGCACTTGCAGAACTGTCATCACAACTTTCTGTCTGCTGTTTTTAAAAGTATTCTTGAAATCTGCTGTCTCCAATTGTTGTTCGCGATAATGAGTTTACCGCGAAAACCATGAACATTAAACCACCAGGAAAATTTCTGCATTTACAGTATTGTCTGACTGAATGGTGCACAGAGTAACTAACATCTGAACTAAATGACTTGATTTATTTTCTGTGTGTTCAGGCCAGAAGCACAAGGTGCGAGGAGACATTAACGTCCTGCTTTGTGGAGACCCGGGGACGGCCAAGTCTCAGTTCCTCAAGTACGTGGAGAAGACGGCACACAGACCTGTCTTCACTACAGGTAATGTTTGAACTTGAAAATGTCTGCACTTTTATGGGCAGGCGTCTATGCATCTTTAACCTGAAAACATGACTTAAATACAGTTCATTTTTGCTTTTCTGACTTAGAGAAAATGTTTTCAGTTTGGGAGTTTTTTGATCAGTTGAAATACTGCAGCACATACCAGTAGGATGCGTATCAATGCTTAGAACTCTGATGGCTAGGCTGGGTTTCGAACCCTGCACCTCATCCAGATACACATGAGTTACAAATTACTGCTAAATTCAGGTCAAATTCACTGCTTATTGAGTTAATATCTTTGAAATTTATATTGATATAGATGTGTAGTTAATCATCAGCATCACCACATATCAGTCATCACAGGGGCGGGACACTTCCTTTTTGTTGTCCTTGGAATTATCAAAATGACGTACTAAACCTTGACCTTACCGCTTTCAGGTCAGGGTGCGTCAGCAGTGGGTCTGACAGCGTACGTCCAGCGGAACCCGGTCAGCAGGGAGTGGACACTGGAGGCCGGAGCACTGGTGCTGGCCGACAGGGGCGTCTGTCTGATCGATGAGTTTGACAAGGTGAGAATGGGAGTGAAGGTGTGTGTGTGTGTGTGTGTGTGTGTGTGTTTGTGTGTGGGTGTGGGTGTGTATGTGTGTGCGTGTGTGTCTGAGTGAGCAAGTGAAAGAAAAAAGTTGAAGCGGTGCTAGCATTTCTTCTGAGTCAAGGTTTTCAGGTATTAAACCCAAAGTTTGTGACAACTGAGTGAAATATCATTCTTAGGGATGTTATTACCTTTGCCAAGAAGGTTATGTTTTCGACCGCATTCATGCGTGGGTCTGTCTATCCTACTGTCTGTCAACACGATAACTCAATAGTGCCTGGATGGATTGTATTCATATTTGGGAGGTGGGGAGGTCTTTATGGGACCTTGAAATGATTGATTTTGGGCCCCCTAGCTTCTTGTTATGGTACTGCAGAGGAACTTCTAGTTTTGATATCTCGTGTTCTGGACAAGCTATGATCACAATTTTTGATTGGTTAGTAAGTCTTGTTGTTGGGAAGGCATAATTTTGACCCGGCCTCTAGACTGACATGTTACTGTATCTCTGTAGATGAATGACGCTGACCGCACCAGTATCCACGAGGCCATGGAACAGCAGACCATCTCCATCTCCAAGGCCGGCATCGTCACGTCCCTACAGGCGCGCTGCTCCATCCTCGCCGCATCCAACCCCATCGGAGGCCGTTACGACCCCTCCCTAACCTTCGCTGAAAATGTAAGACCTGGTCTGTTGCAAGGACGCATCTTAATACCAATGATACAAAGGGTTGTAAGAACGGCAGGGCTGTTTTAGGACCTGTCCTTCCGTCAAGAATTTGCTTATTGAGACGGACAAAAATTTCACTGTCTGTCCAAACATCTGAATTTGATGACATGAACTTGATAAAAATGTATCTAAGCCTAAAATGATACACTTGATAAGAAAATAGATAGCATGGTCTCCCAAACAATGAGTGGGATGGAGAAAAAAATTAAAGCCAGAGCCAGCCCTGAACAATGTCTCTGAAGTATATACTTGCTCATTTATAACTATGATTAAGACTAAGTCTGTGAGCCGTGTACTACTGCTAGGCAGAAATGGGGTAAGATAACAAGAATGTTGTTTCCTTGATGAAGTCCTTGGCATTAGTACTTAATACTTAAATACATTAGTGTCATGGTTCTAGTAAATCCATTTTTCATGGCCTTTACTAGTATTTAGGTGCTATTTTTAAAATTCTGTGACGTTGTTCTAGGTTGACCTCCCTGAGCCGATCCTGTCCAGATTTGACATCCTGTGTGTGGTGAGGGACACAGTCGACCCTGTACAGGTCTGTATCTACATTTATGTCATACCTGGGCCGCGAAAGCGTTCTTTATGGGTGTTCCGCATCGTGTGATAATTTTCTGTATCACACGGGGCTCTACTTGTATCACACGGGCTTCCATGAAATATTTAGAATGTATTTCGAGTGCACCTGTTGCGCCGCTGTGGTAAATATAGAATACAACACGGGGTATTCCGTATCACCCGAGGTACCAGCCCTCCCGCGGGTCGGATCGCCCGACGGCCGTAGGCCGAAGGGCGATCTGATCCGCGGGAGGGCTGGGACCGAGGGTGATGCGGAATACAACGTGTTGTATTTTATTTATGTCATACCTTGGTCATACCCACCCGAGAAAACACACATTTCAATGCGGAATGCGCCAGAAGTTGAGGGAGTTTTGTGTCTTCGAACAAGAAACTGTAGCAACATTGATTCCAATCTCCGAATCCGGTATTCGAATTTCCGACGGCCGCACAACCGGCGCGCTTGAAATGCGTTCGAAATATTCTACGGAAGCCTGTGTGATAACACTTCCGAACCCTATGTGATCCGGATAGTTATCACACGGTCCGGACCACCCGTATCAGGCCCAGGCATGACATAAATACAAATACCTGATTCGGAGGTCGGAAATGATGTTGTTACGATTTTTTTTGTTCGAGGACACAACTCAACTTGAGGCGCATTTTGCAATGTGTGTTTTTCGGCTGGGTATGACAAAAATAAAATACAACACTGTGTATTCCGCATCACCCAAAGTCCGGACCCTCCTGCGGGTCGCATCGGCCTTCGGTGGTCGGGCCGATACCTCGGGCGATACGGAATACACCGTGTTGTTTTCTATATGTATATAGCTGGTATAACTGCTCTTTGGCATAACACACCAGCTTCTGTATCAGTTCTACATCTATATTGCTGGTATAACCGCAGTCTCTGGAAGGAACCGGGTGTACAGCAGAGTTTGGTAGTGGTTTGGAAAATAATTTTTCCTTTGATATTGTGATATCTTATCCGAGAATGCAGGAACATGCAGTTACAGAGATTTGTGACAGTCACTTAAAACATTATTTGAAAATTGCGAAGTCTATAGTGTTTTCCTGAAGCCAAAGTCATCCTAGTTTGAAAGATATATATCAGTCAAATGATGATTATTTGCATGATATGTTTGTTGATAAAGATGTATTTGTATGACATGTTTGTTAATAAAGGTGTAATGTTGTTTGTTTGTTTGTTTACTGCAGGACGAGCTGTTGGCCAGATTTGTTGTCAACAGTCACATCAGACACCACCCCTCCAACAGTGGGGAGGACACAGATACACAGCCGGTACGATTGTTTAGGATTGTGTTTATTTAAAGGAAATTCAATACTCCAAGTAGCAGAATAATGTTGCCTGGAATGTTTGTCTCTCTGTTCCAAGGTGCTGAAGGAAAAATGTTAGAACTATTCTGCATGCATGTACAATTCCGTAATTTCTTTCTAGTGATGTCCTGTGGTAAGACATTTCAAGGTACTAGTAGTTTGTGGTGTTGGATTGTAGTGCTGTAACTGTACTTGGAGAAATCAAACAGAAATTGTTCTGGTCTAGTACTAGTATTGTACAGAAGTTCTGTTGCTTCTTCTTTAGGAGATGCCCCCAACTTCAACTTTAAATGATGATCCCTCAAAAATATTGATGATGTTGGACTGTATTACTGTAACCATAATACAGAGATTGTATTCATTTGGTAATGTTATGTTATGATACTGAAATTCTGTTTAACAGACGTGTTAAATTGTGTCAAGCAGACGCTGATGTGTGCCTTGTCTTTAGGAGATGCCTCCGACTACGACAGGAGTAGACCCTGTTCCTCAGGAACTTCTTAAGAAGTACATCATGTACAGTAAGGAGAAGGTTCGCCCCAAACTACACAACATGGACCAGGACAAGGTCGCACGGATGTACTCAGACCTGCGCAGGGAGTCCATGGTCAGACTTAGAAAACTTCTTCTTTTTTTTTTAGTGTTTAGGCCTCACCAAGTTAATCAATTGCTCCTGCTAGCAGGATACAGAGGTACTGCAGGGAACTGCAGTTACATTAAATAAAAGTACATAACACTCTAAATCCGCCTGCTGTCACTTGAAAATACTTACTTTGATGATATTTTTTCTGTTAATAAAAAGAATAAATAATTATTATCATAGAAGCATACAGTCTGCCAGTGTTTTTAATCTTCAATATCGGTGTCTTTTCATGAATGAAATACATAGATACACAAAAACTGCACTTTTAGTGATTTTCAACAATTATGTGCATCTACTGTACACTGGTAGTACCCGGATAAGTTGGTTTTCTGCCATAGTATGTTTGTTTGCTTTTTTCAAGCTGAAAACAAATAATTCTTTATTATGTAAGCCCCTATGGGGTGTCCCTGTGGTGTAGTGGCCTGCGCCTTTGTCTCTCACCACATCTGGTTCCAATTACTTGGATCAGAAGGCCCGGGTTCAAGCCCCGGGTAGGGCATCTCTGGACAAGAGGCGCATTGAGTCATACCAAAGACTTTATAAAATTGGTACATACTTGTGAAACAGTATGGAAGTTAAACACACTTCACTGTCAGTGGACTAGCCCCCTGCTACAGTGATTGCACAACAGTGTGGCCCAGGGCTATGAAACGGAGATGGGCACTGCCCTATACATCAATAATGGTGTGGGAGGATTTTAACTTAAAGCCCCTATATCTTCACCTCAGATTTTTTTGTACAATTTGATTAAATTTTTTTTTCAATTTGATCGCTTGACCCTGATGTAAATATGTTCCATACCAGGTGTTCATCTAAAGTGGGGAACAGGGGCAGAGCACCCTCATGCCCTGACCATGTGCCCCCTTACACATTTCAGATTCTCTGACAAGCATAAAATTCTGATTGACCAGGGATGCTACTAGGTCACATGTGGGCACAGTCTTCATATGTGACCTGTCTGACAGTAATTTTGCTTCTCAGGAAGCCAAAGAATGTCCCATTTTAATTTAAAATTTTCTAAAACTCCACACTGTGGAACGGGGGAGACTCCATCCCACACTTGGTCACTCCGCTCCCTCTCAATGCTCCCCCTTTTTCTTGAGAAACCCCTGTATACTAATGTTGATATCCGATCCTCCAGGCCACAGGTAGCGTTCCGATCACGGTGCGACACATCGAGTCCATGATCCGCATGGCGGAGGCACATGCCCGCATGCACCTGCGCGACTACGTGAACGAGGACGACGTCAACATGGCGATCCGCGTCATGCTGGAGAGCTTCATCGACACACAGAAGTACAGCGTCATGAGGAGCATGAGAAAGGTGGGGGATTGTACTGAAGTTGTACTGGGATTGTACTGGGATTGTACTGAAGTTGTACTGGGATTGTACTGGGATTGTACTGAAGTTGTACTGGGATTGTACTGAAGTTGAACTGGGATTGTACTGAAGTTGTACTGGGATTGCACTGAAGTTTTACTGGGATTGCACTGAAGTTGTACTGGGATTGTACTGAAGTTGTACTGAAGTTGTACTGAGTGGTAGTTTTTTTTAGTCGGATGTCTGGATGAAACTGCATTCAGGCACATTTAATTTCACTGGTATTTTGTTTGGTCCACAGAATTCAGGCTTTTACTTAGCATTTCAGTGCAACTACCCTTCTTATACCCCGCCTTTCCAGTACAAACACATTGTATATTTCTCCGCAGAACTTTGCCCGCTACCTGGCGTTCCGGCGAGACAACAATGAGCTGCTGTTCTTCATCCTGCGGCAGCTGGTGCAGGAGCAGCACTCCTTCCACAGGAACCGCTACGGCACGGACCAGGACTACGTCGAGGTCTCCGAGAAGGATCTCCAGGACAAGGTGGGCATTCTGGTTGTGTTACAACTGTCCTTACCAAAGTAGCTTTGTGGCTAGTGCTGTGTACCTCAGTTCAGGTTCAGAGGTTCAGGTCCGGACTTTTGAGTTAGTTTGTGCTAGAAATTTTGGTTACATGTAAAATTGCATGTCAGTATAGATTTTACATTCAATTTGAAAAATCTACATGCAAAATTATAAAGTCAGACTGAGTTGGTAGTAAACACAAATTTCACGATCTAAGGAAGGCTTTAGATGGTTAAGAACAAAAAGGAGGATATAAGCGAGAGATTGTTTTTGTTTTGGTGTGTGTTTTTTTTAACCTGGATTTTTACCTTACCTTATTTACCTGGGTTTTAATTTCATCCTTATCACATGAAAATAATTTTCTTAGGGGCCCCAGACTCTCATAACGTTTCTCACATTTCTTTGTCTATCCCGCCAGGCTCGGCAGATCGGGATCCACAACCTGTCAGCCTTCTACGAGAGCGACGTTTTCAGGACCAACAGGTTCTCTCACGACGGGAAGAGGAAACTCATCATACAAACATTGTAATCTGTAGATGGCTGGACAAACAAAAGAATACATAATCTTGAAGTGCAAGAGCTAAGGGTCACTTGGGTGTCAATACGTGTAGGTGACAGTGACGCTAGTAAAGATGCTTACTGTTTCCTTGACATGAAGTTTTCCAGTTGTTCTTGTCCTGTTCTGTTTCTTTGAGTCTGAGAGTCAAAAGATTTTGTTAGGGTGGCATAAATGTTAGTCTGTGTAACAAAACCTCTCACTGCTCAGGGCTCTGAGCTCGAACAACCCCTCCCTGATTCTTAAGTCCTGACCAATGGAAGGGTGCGGTTCTTGAACGATGTACATGTACTTGAAGGCATGACTATTTGTCTTTACTGTTTTGTAATGACACCAGATCACCTAAAGCAGAACCAATTTGTTCTTGAAGGACAACTTGTCTCTTATCCTTACTGTATGAGCATTTGAAAAGATTACTCTTCCTTTATTTATGAGCAACTTATACATTTACTGGTTGCCCCTCCAATATCTAAACATATTCATACGAAAATGGGGACTTTACTTACTGTGTTGCTTGCAAATGATTTGTTAACAGCAAAATGTCCAGATTGTTTCCTGTATGCTTTTCTAAGGGCATAGTATATTACATTGTACATGTAGACACATTGAGATACAGGCTGAAGGAAACAACAAAATGTTACATATGACTTTAAAAGTTTTTGTACATGTACTTCAGATACATTATTGGTAACCATGTTTATATAATACTGGTATAAGCTTGTAGCTTAGATTATTGTCTGTTTTGGATTTGTGTGAAGAAGAAAATAGTTACCAAGCTTAAATCATTACTACTTTGTCTACCTTTAGGGACAATAAAATTTGACATTTTTGCGCATGAACACTGGACCTTGTTCTATATTTGTAGTTCATTCATCAGTAAGAGTAGTTACCTTTGCCAAGAAGGGTGTGGGTGTCTGCGTGTGTGCCTGAACACGATAACTCTAGAATTCCCCAGTGGATTGTCTTGATATTTAGTTTGTGGGTACATGTACATGTAGGTCTTGATGAGACTTCAAAATGATAAGATTGTGTAGCCTCTACCAGGCTCAGCGCGATCGCTGGGAAAATAGTAGAAATCGGCCAAATAAGGTGAATAGTATGCCAGGGGTAGTCCGCTATATAGTGAAGCTCAATAGGCGATCTACTATTGAGCTTCACTGTATAGCGGACTACCCCTGGCATACTATTCACTCTATTTGGCCGATTTCTACGATTTTCCCAGCGATCGCGCTGAGCCTGGTAGAGGCTAAAGATTTTGGGCCCCCTAGCGGCCTGTGATGATACTGCAGTGGACCATACGATTTTGATATCTCGTGTTCTGAGCAAGCTATGGTTATCGTTTTTGATTGGTAGATAGCTCTTGGAAGGGGAGAGTAAGTTGTCACGGTTTGGGCCCCCTAGTGTTTTTTTTAACTGCAGGGGCCGATTTTTTTGTAGAATTGGGAAGAAAATAACAGGGTTTTGTGGATCGTCATTATTTTTACATTCACATAGCTCAAGTGATGATTTACATAATCATATGATTATGCAAATCCGGAGCTATTTGCATATCTAATGATATTTCAGACAAGCCATGGTTCAGGGTCGTGCTGTATGAGGGTCGTGCGTGACGGAGAGGAGCGAGGGGCCAGTCACTGTCCTAGGCACTTCGGCAGGCAGGTTTAGAAACCTGATGTATTTAATGACGGGACTCTCAAACATGGAAAGTATGTAACTGAGAAAGATAGGAATGTCGATATGTATCAGTTAGGCAAATGAAGTTGCTTAATTATTGAGAAAAATAATGATTCCATAATGGTGAATAATTGGGATTTCGTTTTTGCAGCATTTTGAAGTTTAGTAAATGTGGATATTATTTGACATAAATCATTTTGTACATATCTCGCGTACATTTTTTATGCAAATACAAGGCAATAAGATGACATTAGATGATGGGGTGATAAATGCGATGTTCACTGAAAGGTGAAAGTGATCTCTAACAGTTGAGCTACTCTTCCCCTGGTCGTGACAGAGAAGACACGCTATGCACGTGCTCATTTCGCTATGTACAGCTCATTGTACCTGAAAGCCCCCCCCCCCCCACAGCTATCTCTTTTCGACAAGTACAATGAGCAGTGGACCACCTATCAAAGGACGGCAACCCTGTCAAGTAGCATGCATGTCGGGTGAGCGACTCAGTCGGGATTCGAACTAACGATGTCTAGAGGCAGGGTCACTAACCACTGGAGTCTTTTAACTCTTTAAAACCAAAAAGCTAGTCTGCACTGTCTGGCAATGCCCACTCCAACACCCGTCGGTGTCCATCACTCTTGTGACCCGGCGTGCGTTGACTCGGATCTCGAGCCCAAGGGACAGACGGTGTTCAGTTCTTTCAGGAAGTTTCGCATCTTCATCCCGCTGACATTGCGAACCTCGAACATCTTGGGCACGTCCTTGGTGCTGAGAACAGGGTGGGAGGACACAGGACACTTGTGGATCAGAAGGTCAGCACGGAGATACTGATTGAACGCTCCCCAGTTGTCGAAATACTCTGCTGCCGACTCTGCAGCTGATCCTGCCCCGGAATAGACAAGCATCATTTTTAGATGTTCATTGGCATCTGCCTGCTGGGCCATATTGGCCCAGACTGGTCGATCTGGCTCGTGCCGGACGTCTTCTATGGCTTGGTCGAAATCATATAGTGCATTTTCTTATACAATAGTATGGTGATGGTGACATTTCCACCAACCTTTCCTCACAATAGATCATTTACCTCCCCCCCCCCCCATATGTATAGACAACAAAACTTCAAACGGCTTTGTGCCCTGACGGGATGATGAATATTGAATAAGTTCGTCAAAATAGTTTCCAACCATTGGCACACGCTTACATCATTCTATGATACCGGCCAGTCGGACAATTTCTGGGGTTTGTAGCCGGCTAGCCCCAAAGTTCGACGTACAGAACATACCAAAAGCACTGTCGGTAGTGAAACCGTTTCCTACAGAAACTTTTAATGAATAATGTGCAATTTAAAGGATATGGTGGAATTCGATTTTCCCCAACATTTGAATATTTCATAGTTCCGTTCTCGGACTATGCAACATCCCAGTGCCTGCTACAGGCAGTTGTCCGGATATCCTCTTCAATGTACGAGTATTATCGTTTACAAAATAAAAAGTGATAAGACAAATTACAGCCAACACACTACTAATAATAAATGTAGCACGTGAGCTTTGAAGATCCATCGGTATTGGCAACCTTATAACAATAGCCGTCATGAACATGATAACGTCATACGACAAATTGAATACTAGTAGACTTCACATTGCCCCGGGCAATCGGTAGCCTTCTCTGCAGGCCTCCCGGGCGGTCGTGACGGCAATACGATGTCCCCAGCAACAGAACCTGGCCGGAATAAGTTAGCGGCCAGGCTCCAGAAGTGGTTGGAGAGAGTTGAAATCGGCCAAATAGAGGAGTTGGCCAGCCGATAGATACAATTTGCCACTTGGCACTTGCTATTAGTGAACTTCAAAGAAGAAGACGACTCCTGACAGGCTCCCGACGTGACAAACTGTATCTATTGGCTGGCCAATTTCTCTATTTGGCCGATTTCTACTCTTTCCATCCACGTTAGGAGCCTGATATAGGCTACGGATAAGTTGAAAACCGCGAATCAGCGCTTCCCAAAAAAATGAACGCCGGTGCCGCCCGGGAGGCCTGCAGAGGAGGCTAGACGATCGGGCTCTCGACCACGCCCACATAATCCTGGCACCTTCTTTGCTGGCTATTTCTGAGGATCTCTGGGAAGGAGAAGCACGGCGGTGAGTTCCTCCTCGCACCACGCTTACACGCACCACAGCGCTGTACAGTCAGCCACATTGTCTGTCGGTTGGGAATAATCGCCCTCTATTCCAGGCTCCGCTGATCCCTGGAAAAGTAGAAGAACTCGGCCAAATTCAGTGAATAGTATGCTAAGGCTAAGGCTACGGAGAGAGGCTATTGACATTCACTCAATTTGGCCAATCGCTAATATTTTTCCTGCGATCAACGGGGCATGGTAGAGGCTAGGCAATAATGGCTTGTCTATGTATGTAGTATACGGAACTGGAGACGAACATTCCTATTTTGTTGTAAGTCTCCGGTCGTGTGTTTTGTAAATCTTGCGGTTTTCACATCTGTATAAGTGCGGTCAGCGAGTCACCATCGCACTTATCATACAACTATGGCTGTTTCTGCGATGATATGTCTCAAACTGAGGGAAATGTTCTAAATTCGATTTCCAGCACAACTCAGCAGCAGTTCTTACATAGGTAAAATTTTGTGTGGTTCATTTCAGCGTCTGTAGGTATATTTATACGCGATTACATTCCAATAAACAATGCAGGTAGTAATGTTAAGCCGCTAGCTGTCCGCGAATTGAGCGGCACTGGTTTTCGTGTGCGCAGTGAGAGCCGATCATGAGATTTCAGGAACGCAAAAAGACTTCCTGCGCATGCACCGGCAATATCGACATGTCTACGCGGAGGGAATGGGAAGTTGGATCTGTACATGTACATATCGATAGCACCCTCAGTCGCCTCTCACTTTCAGCGTCGATATGCTAACGTTCTTATGATGTCTCGAGTTGATTAGACTTAAATTTTATGGAAAATGGAAGGAATCGTGATTGTGGCAGGACAGAATAGAATGAGAAATTCTAAATGACAGAAAAGAAATCTATATTGACACGACAAAAGTACAGCGACTTTCGTAAGGTCTTCTACAACTATACATGCAAGCAACAAACAATGGTATACAAAATGATTAACCTAAGTACAAGTATATGAATACTTCAACATGTCGAGTTTAACGTATCACTTACACTGTCTACTAGTTCCAAGATCTAAACATTCTTTGATATATTTACCTGTTTTTACACAGTAAGGGTTGTCTCCTTCTAGAATGTATTTGAATTTATCTATAGACTGGAATGTATCAAATTCTGCTGAACAAGCGGAAAGAAAGTTGAACAGCTTTGAGCGTTTCTTATGGTATCGTGGACAATCTAGGATAAAGTGTTGTTCATCTTCAATTTCATTTGGACATGCATTACTCTCGATCTCCGGGCCCACACCGGCAGTAGGTAGTTGCATATTTGTCACTCGAGCCCTCCGTACCAAAATCCAATAACTAACATCATATATAGCAAATTGAAGATGAATATCACTTTGGAATGCTGTAGATATGATATTTTAGGCAATAACTTATTCACATTTCTCAAATCAAGTACAAAAGTTTTTAAGAGTCTCGATGCTACATACAGATTTGCATATATTTTTAAATGCAACAACCCCAATAATGCAAAATGGGTAAATATATAAAACACTGCTTTGTCATTAGAAAAAATACCAAAACTAAGGATTATTCCCACAGGATTGAAACACTATATCAAAGCCTTATCCTAGCACTTATTATATTAGCAATTAGGCTGTCAAGTTTTATTCTATAACAGTCACCTCTGTTTTGTATTATGTTTTGATAGTTGTTGCCATACATTGTACCGTGTACAATTGGCGTGCAATTAAGTTCTTCTGTATAGCCGGTAAGTCGGGTAATGGCCAGTTTGAATTTCAAATTCAATTCAAAGGCGCTTCAAATCTCCACGTGTGGTCCCAATTTATAGATAGTTTATCACCATTCTGTATGCTGCTAGGTGCAGACTGGGAGTTTAAGCCCCCGTCACAAATAAGAAATTCAGCTCGGCCGACGTGTTGGCGAGCTTCAAATGTGCATTTTCGGCCGAAGTACGGCCGACGTTCTGTCGATTACGCGGGCTTCGGTCGATTTTTAGAAATAAAAGTTGATCCAAATACCAGGTTAGTCGATTCTGACTTCGTCCATGTCCAAGGGATGGTACCATTTCATGGGGGATTTTTAGTTTCTAGTGTTCGACGGACGTCGCCCGAGATTTTCATTGGAAAATACGGTCGACGCTCGGGCGATTTTGAAATTCGGCGAGCGTCGGGCGATCTACGAATTCGGCCGACGCTCGCATGAATTGTGAGGCCGGCTTTAGCAATGCTTGCAGGGAGGACACAGGCCGCGTGAGCTGGAATGAAAATATATACCCAGCTGAGACTAATTATAAGTTCTTGGTTATGTTTTCCCTCCTTGGTTTTCCTTTACGATGGACAAATTGACAGAAGATGTAAAAGATAGTTATGACTCTAACCACTCTATCATTCTCCAGTTCACCACAAACTATTTTTTCAAAATCAGAATCAACGTAAGAATGTGTAATTCCACTCATTCTTAACGCTGTTCGACTCCAGGGTAGCTTCCCTCGCAGCCTTCTTGGAGCGCTGGTGTTTTATTTCTAATTTTTTTTTTGGGGGGGGGGCGTTGATTCGCGATTTTGATAAATTTGGGACGGGCGGAAGGGATCGTAGAAGTCGGCGAAAAAGGGGAATAATTGGCCAGTAGAGTCAGTCCACGGTAAGGTTGATAATTTGCCCGCCTTCGAATGAAACCCTCTGGTGGCCAAACGTCCCTGGCAAATATTCTCCCTTAAGCCGTCGTAGTTAGTCTGGTCATAGAGGCTTGATGGTAGAGACTAGCTACTTCTAGATCGTGCCTGCTCCGTCACGCGTTTGTACAGCCATTATCTATTGATTGTTGAAGGACAAAGAAGGGCGTGGTAGCCCCCTATAGACATGCAACACAGATATTGAAAGGTCGCCGGGGCAACAACAGTAAAGCCCATTTATGAGCACGTCAAGTGGACGTCTAAATCAGTCAATCACAACTTGCGTGGAGGAAATAGAAATGAGTAAATCTAATTGACTGGCTTTCTGTGACCTTTCGGTCTAATGGCTTGTGTCGACGTGGGTTTATTATATTATATTATATTATATTATATCATATCATATCATATCATATCATATCGTATCGTATCGTATCGTATTATATTATATTATATCATATCATATCATATCATATCATATTATATCATATTATATTATTATATTACAACGTCTACACACTCAAGCATAAAACAATGGCTGGGTACACACGCGTTTTCGACTCAGTCGGCCCAATTTATACAGTTTTACTGACATCTCCTAAATACGTCGATATTGCTGGGGACGTCGGATTTTCCCGACATCTGGTAAAGGTCTCCCTACGACTTCAAAATTCCTGTTTAGACCCAACTTGCACAACAGGGTGCACAAAATGTTGAACATAGACCCATGCAGCCCTTGATATTGAATCCTGCCAACCGACGCCTACTCTTGTACTCAATTATTTAGACACGGGGCGACCGGTCGTCTGACAGACATCCATAATAAATGATAAGCTTTTATTGACAGTATGATGTAAAATTAATAGATTGCAGAATGAATAGATGCCGTGTTCAATAAATCCAATGAATTTGCAGACACGTGTGATTTTGATCTAGTGGCACCATGTCGCGCAATCGGTAGGGTGTTTCGCCCAGAACCGAGAGGTCCCGGGTTCGAAACCCCGATATGCCCGATGTTGTGTCTTCGGGAAAGGCACTTGACACGACTTTCCCCACTCCACCCAGGCGTGAATGGGTATACCTGACTTCGGTTGGGGTAGGTCGCCGAATGGCAGCCGCCTAGACCCTTGCGACAGTTCCACAAAGTACAAGTGTGGAGCAAATATGTATCTGTTGTGTATTTTCAGCCAGTGCTGAATTGCTGAATTGCAGCAATTCAGCACTGGCTGCCATTGCACGGGTAATTTCTGACCAACAAACCAATAAACCATTAGTATGAGACATTTGTAGTTGTACGTTTCTAACATATGGAGGAATAGCAGGCAAACACTTGCTTTTTATCACGAAATTTAGAATTTCAAGATGATCCCGTCAGCACTAGAAATATTAACCAAGGACATAAGGACATCATATATAGGACTAACACTGCTGACGAAAAATCCTGTCAGCAGTAGAAAAATTTTCACTGCACAGGATGATCAGTGCAAATTTTTCTATTTCTGACAGGATGATCCTGTCAGTAACCACTTGCAAAAATGTAGATATTATGTGCTTTACTTGTTTTAACTTGGTCCCAGTTGGGGTCATAGCGGGAAACCCATGCCCAATGAAGAGATGTGTGAACTGATTTCACAAAAATATTCAGCCTAGGCCTGCACACACAACATAAACACACACACACATACACACACACACACACATACACACACGCACGCACACACACACACACACACACACACACACGTACACACACACATACACTCTCACACACACACACACACACTCAAACAAACAAACAAACAGACGTGCTAAAAACAGTACCTCCATTTTTGATGGAGATTACAACATTAAGGCTTCCGCAGTTTGTTACCAGTCCAATACCTGCATAAAACCTTGAATTTCAACCATCACGAAAGATGCGAGCCTCCAAAATATGTTTCCAAGAGCGAACTTCGCAATAACCTTATCATTTGTAACTGTTTGTTTTTGTCACTTACATCAAGTTTCAGTCACCCCAATCATCAATCTGCCACGATGCCACCCAAGGACAAGAAGGGAAAGAAGATGGCGATGAAACAAGTTAGGGCAGCCATCAAAGGCCTGATGCAGGGGGAGGTGAGAGGGGTGTGGGCAGGGTACTAGTATTTGTGGTGAGACCATGTATCCGGGCTGTGTGTGAGTCGTGTTAAGTATTTTGACTGGTTTTTAAGGTGACACATCAACAATATTCATGCGTAACACTAGTAAGTACTGTTCCATCTGAGAATACAATAGACGATTGATTTATAAGTGTTTTACTTGTTATTGATACGTCGACAGCGAAAGATGATGTGCTCTTCTTTAATATGATTATGAACGGCACATTATGATTGGCCGATTTGCTCCTTGACTTGCTCCTTGACTTGTAGTCTGTGTTTCCCGTTGATCACCAGGACACGTTTGAGCAGGCGGCAGACAAGGCGTTCTCAGAACTCGACACGGACGGAAGCGGCTTCTTGGAGAAGGCAGAACTGTTGGATGCGCTCAACACCCTGGTGACCACCTCTGCACACATTACATTTAGGCCATGTTGATTTGATTATATGGATGACATCCTCTGGAAACCAGAAAATTGGTGCGAGCGTGCGAAAAAAAATTAAAAAACAAAGTTGCCTTCATCATAAAATCTACGAAGTCTGGAAGGTTGAACAAATGACTAAACACATGGAGAATGATATACCAAATAATGAATCCTTCATTTCGTCTTTCACATCTGCCTCTTTTGAGTTTGGCATTCTAGACATTAGTATCCGCTTTCCGAAATATCTTTTTTTTTAATTTACGGCATATAATTGCTCATTTTGTAGCTGCTTTGCACGATCTACAGTATGGTAGAAATTATTTTGGGAAATGGACGAAAATCGATGCGCGCGCGGATGTCATCCATATAATGAAATCAACATGGCCGTAGAAAGTAGGACAGAGAAATACAGCATACTTTCCCCCTTTACCCAAACTACTTTGCGACCCTGGTCTTGTAAAAAAGACAAAAATAGCAACACTCTTAAGGAGCACTCATTGGAACAGAGTCGAAAATTTCACCGATAGTTGGCTCAGAAATGGTGCTAGAGACAAAGCGTCGTACTTTCTGACAGTTCAAGTATTGGAAAATGTCTAATATTGGCATACTATTACAAACTTTTCCACAGGACATAAAATTTCAAAGGGAATCATGTCAGCTGTTGATTGTATGCTTCTTGCGGGTTCATCATTTTTCACTTCGTTTCTCAGATCGGAGCCGAGCAGGACGAGAGGGCAATCCCAGAGAAAAAGTTTGAGAAGTTCTTCGGGAAACTCGACACTGACGGTAAAGATTCACGTTCCTATGTGTAATGTTTTCCCCCATTGACCAAATTTGAGGTAAGATACAATATACCCTGTAGCAGAGATACACAGTCATTTGAGTCCTAATAACTCTTTCAACATATATCATTACATATTTACTGGTTCATGGTCCGTGTCCGTTCGTTTTGTTCATTTCCGTTACTTCAAGAGTCTCTTAAAGGAAGTCAGATTCGGAGCCATACGTGTGTCTGGCGGTAGGCTGTTCCAGACATTTGGTCCGCGGTAGGCTACCGATCTTCCGAAGGTCTCTGGGTCTCACATACGGTTATGTGATACGAGCTATTACCGTGAAAATGTTCGAAGTCTATTTTCTGGCCATTTCTTTGTATATATGTTATACTAATTGCAAAAAGCAACACGATTTCGTTATACGAACATGTAGAATAGATTTGTTTGGTCCCACCCGGCTGCCATGCATTTATCAGTGGTGAGGCCATGTTGATTTGATTAAATGGATGACATCCTCTGGGAACCCCAAAACTGACGCGATCGTGTGAAAAAAGAAGTCATGAAAAAAAGTTTTCTTCATTATGAAATCTGCGTGGTTAGGAAGGATAAACAAAACTAAACACAGTATGGTATACCGAATAATAGATTTTTCATTTTTTGTTATTTTACATATTCTTCTTTGATTTTGAAATTGACTTCGGCATTCTAAGACATTAATATCCTTTTCCCAACATACGTTTTTTTTTTGCAATTTACAGCATACGTTTTCTCATTTTGCAACTGCTTTGTACGATTTACAGGATGGCCGAAAACATTTTTTGGAAACGGACAAAAATTGGCCTAATACCAAAAAGGAGGGGGCTATGGTACGGGTTGTTTTAATGCAGAAAGTATTAGATGATGACGCAAATGTACTTTTATGTGGCTGATAAAGTTTTCTTTATGCAGAATATTTTTAAGTTTGTCGCAAATTCTTATATTGAACACACTCAAAGGTAACGTAACGCCTAAAAAAGAGTATCTTTATGGACGTGAAATAAGTGGGGTTTTTTTCTTGTCGTTTTCAGGGGATCAGAAGATATCCAAGGACGAATTCAAGAAGTTGGCGAAGAGACTCTTCAAACAACTTCAGAAGGTAAGTGTCCTACGCCAACTGTTCGTACGAAAGAAATCCTTTTTTTTTTGCTTATAAGTTCCAATTAAGCTGAGATATGTTGATTAAGACCCTTTCCCACATATCCGGCCATGGCCTCCCGAGCACACCCAACCTTCCCCCAACTATGTTTTGTGTTCGATTGGTAGCCGGGCCGGCTGTAGTTGGCACTTGGTCGTCGATGTTGGAAACTGGTCGAAATGTTGAAAATATTCGGGTCTGGGTCGGAGTAGTCTTGGCTTAATTGGGTGTTAGATTGGCTCCCAACCACGCCACGACCACCACTAACTTACAAATGTACTCCAAACCAGTTCCCAACCTACCCACGACTCACTCATGATCCTTAGAGACGAATCTCTTCTAACTCATTCCCAACCGAGGCGACTACTACCGGAACGCGTGCCAACCACCCCGACCTTTACAACACAACCGAGATGCAACCAAAACACAGAACCATAGATGGCAAGGTCAAGGGAAGGTCCCGGATGTGTAACCGGGGCTTAAAACTACAACAAGGATTAGAATGTGTTTTAGAGCATGAAAACAGAACCTGTCTCGTAGCATCTTGTCATCTCTCTTAGCAGTCCTCATGTCATGGCGATAACAATAATGATAACTTTATTGCACAACAATTATACAAGGTACAAAGTATGGCATTCACTGGTACAAAGATAACATTCTATTAGGCCAAACAATCTATCTTATATAATATGGTGTAGTAGTATGGGATGTCAATGGGATTTTACAATCATTGGAGGAGTTTCTAACGTCTATACATATATTTCCCACTGTATACCATGCAGGGGTTGTCACATGTCATTATGTACTTCATTTGCTTTTCAAGTCTATTGACGATAGCATTGAGTATAGTGAATTACGTATATCAAAATATTTTGGACATACAATCAAAAAGTGATATTCGTCTTCAATTACCTCTGGACAAAATGGACAAACCCCCTGGTCGATAGGAAGTTTTTGACACGTGACGGTGCCTGCCATTAACCCCATGAAAGACAGTGGTCAAGTCATATTCAGTCACTCTGAACTAAGGTTTCACTCACGTAGAACAACTAAATGAGAATATTTGTCTTATGGCACTTACAGGAGGAAGACAGCGACGAAGAGGAGGAGGAGGAAGATGACGACTAGACCGAAGAGTACTAGTCCTTTCTATTTCCGCTAGAAGTCACGTGTAATTTGCATCGCACAGTTCCTTAACTCTCTTACCTACAGTAGTTTTACTTCCTATTGTTCGGTCATTGGTCCGATGGGGATGACGTCACTTCCGGTCAGCAGGTATATATAGAGCCGTACACGTGAACACAACGTGCATGCTGCCAGGTCCTCCGTCCTCGTCTGCTACACAACAACAGCACACAGGTAACTTTAGGCTTCAGACGACAGTTTCCCATCACTTCATACCGGAGGACCGATGGCTGAGCATGATAAAAAGGACACTTTTCTTATCAAAAAAGCTGTCAGCTACATTACATTTGCTTCTTGACCCCTTTCTGTTCAATGCATACCTAGCCGGGTGGAGGCCGGTAGAGGTATTTGACGGTATCCAACATGTACTGATTTGGTGGACAAATTTTGATACTGGTCTTCCGAAAAATGACTTCATCCTAAGCATCAATTGAAATGTGTTTTTCGCCGATTCAAAGAATGATTCATCAACTGACTAGACCCACAGGTTTTATTGATAGAATTGTTCGAGAAATCAACAATGTCATATACACGTGATTTGTACCCCCTACAAAACTATGACTGGAACATGGTTGATAGAGAGTAGAAAAAATTACGCTTCTCCGGCTTGCCCTTCCTGGCTGTATCGTTGTTTGTATAAGACCTGTGCAATTGATATTATCTGTCACATGTGAAAAGGCAAATAGGCTCGTGCATGTACATGTAGGATTGCCCATTATAAGTGATACCCTAATGCTTCAGTCCCAATTGGAAAAAGTGGCCCCGCCGGGTAGTTCACGGGCTGTTTTCTTTTGTCACTTTCGGGTTTGACTCCTACGTGGCCCTGCGGCTGCCGGTTTTTTTTGGGCCCGGCCGGGACCCCGAATCATTTTAAGCCGGTCTTAAAACCAACGCGGGACCCGCTAACAAATACACTCCGTGAGATAATCGTGCGAACACTGGGAGATACCCCCGGTACCCAGTAGTCCACTGGGACAAACTTGTGGCTTCGGGGCCCGGCCGGGACTGCACCCCTGACGGGCACCGGCGCAATTGGGACCAAAGCATTACAAAGAGAGGAGACCAATTAACGACCAAAAAATTGAAATATCTCTCACAGTCTCAACTGTCACAGTCTCCCTGAGCGCACTTCAAAGAACACTCATGGCCTCAACCCTGGTTCAAAACAGAGAATGTCTACAGAAATATCTCTTTGGGAGTTTGGCGACCGCTGATCGAGTCATCTCGCAAACTTTTGGTCGCTCAATGGTCTAACTGACTAGATGTTCTTTACACTTTGCTGCAACATATCCGTCGTTTTAAGGCAATCAAAGCAATATTAGGGCACAAAATGAAAACAAAAGAATGCTAAAATCTTTATGGTAGTGACATTTACTAACACAGTTAAGCTCATTTGTGTGACTTTATACTTTGAGCATGTCAAAACCGCGCAAACACGATCCGCACGATGATCCCCTTAGTTTCGTGAGCCTACCAAAAACCCCACGATTTTTAGTGAGTTCTCATATCACACCCGTACCCACGTCATATTTTTGCACCATGGATGTCGCTATACGTTGTGATAGTGTTGTTTGAACGAATCATGTATAGAAATGACTAGAAAAATTGACTTTCAAAACCTTATTTTCGGGCCCTAATATTGCTTGGGTTTCCTTTAAGTCATGAATAATAAACGGTGTATTACAATTTTCACTTGACCAGACTGTTCCTTGTTATGAAGCTTTATTTGTACTGGCACCAGTGGTTAACTGAAGGCATGTCAGTCAAGCCAAGATTTAGCGAATCTGTTCTTCGATTCAGCAAAACAGCGACCAGCCTAACCATCTGTATATATCAGATGATATGACTATGATATAGCACAATGGTTTCACATCGGTCATTCAGTGTTTAATGACACCAAAATACATCATTTTCTTATTATCTGTAATCGAAATAGTATCATTCAATGAATATAAACGGTCAAAACAAATACACACCCTTCTGATGTTATTTAACATTGAACCATAAGAAACCACACTTCCAGCTTTTGATTTTTCTCTGATCTTGTCACCAGGTAATTACGTTAATCAGTGACTTTACCCCTCATGACGTCACAATGAACACGGCAGCTAGTTCAGAACCTTGAACCACATGTGGAAAACATTATTTGATGAGAGAACAGTGCTTAATCATCGTGATTACATTTAATTAAAAGACATTACAATATTTAGTTTGTTTGCTTCTCTAAAGAACGCTCTTTCCGAGCCGCAGTGCAAAGTTCCAAACCGGCTGCCATGATAATGAGCGTAATGTCATGAGGGTTAATTTCACTGATTAACCCTCAAACCACCGTAGCTTTTCTACGACTAATCTTACCGTATGGGGTCAAAACTGACCCACAATGTTTTCTACAAATACAGCTTTTTGGTGACTATTTTTGTGGTTTGTATATGTATAGTTTAAGTTATCTATTAAGGGACAGTTTGACATGATTAGGTGTGAATAATTATTATAATTTATGCAAAAATAGGGAACATCGTCTTTTGCAACTAACGCTATTCAGACAAGCGGGCTCTTTTGAGGCCTGCGCCAACACTTGGTGTCATATAGCATGTGAATGTCTTACGCTAGAACAACCAAACTTGGTCACCTTTGCTAAAATTTCGTTGGCAACAATTTGAATTTAATGAAATAACTAAGCAATGTTTTCATGTTGCTATGGCAACCGGTTTCTGAGAGCCATATTTGGAAAAAGTCGCTAATTTCGCTAGTGTAACCTGATATGACTATAATTTTCATGACGTCATCTTGACGTCGTTCCTGTTGCCATCTACAAATAACGTCTTTGGATATATCATGATTTATCATACAGAATTTCTATTCAAGTTTTATCGTGTACCTTTGAGTTATATGGAAATACCCAATTTGTTGGTTTTCGTCAATAAAATCACATTAATGACGTCATGATACGTCGCAACGTCATTAATCTTTATGTTCATTAAAAATAATTGCTTTTTCACGTTTCTACAAAATTAAATTTTGTAACTATGATCATAATAAGCCTTATCATACATGTTAGTAGATGACTAGTATCAGACAATAGGGAATATGAGTGCAGATTTTGCTGGGGTCAGTTTTGACCCCACTGGACCACGCGTAAACTTTTTAGGATAACTTAATCAACAATGAGCCAATCTCGGTAAAAACTTGTGAGAAGTTATAAGACATATATACAAACAAACTCACAGAAGGAATTTTGTTTTCGACTCGAAATGTCAAAATGACACATGTTAATATACGCCTGGGGTCAGTTTTGACCCCATACGGCGGTTTGAGGGTTAATGTAACTACCTGGTTGAAAAAAGCAAGAGCTGGAGGTATGCTGTTTTGCTGGTTGGATGTTCAATAACATCCAAAGGGTGTATATTTTTTTACAAATGTCTATGTAATTAAACAATATTATTATGCTTCATGTAATTTCAGGGAATTTCTAATTCTGATGTCATTGGTGTCTTATACACTTTAAGGTCTGTATTTAAGGCCTTAGCCTCCATATATGACCCGTACCGTTATATCCTATTAGCTTTCTTCATCCCACCATCTGCTTGGTCAATACCCAGATAGCTAGCGTATGCCACCAATGGTACCTAAATAATGAGCTGTACCACAATTCCGTCAGGATGGGGGTGATTTCTGTAACATTACATTGCTGATCAACGATGCCCTTGTCATGAATAATGCTACGGAGCCCATTACAACAACGTGCATCATCTCGAGCGTTCTACCAGACGACATGCCAAAATTACAAACAAATCCATCCAAGGGATCTTGAGTTACAACTGCGTACACAGAGACACAAACAAATCTAATACCCCTATAGGGGGTGAACCTCCTTCAGGGAGGTAACAAGAGGTCCATGTCAAGTCAATCAAAGCCTTTATTTTCCTTCGAATGCTTGTTCGGCCACACAGGCCGCTTTTCAACAAGGTCGAAGTGGAGGGGGAGGAGTCACGGATAAAGAGTACAGACTACGTGTACAGAGTACCACATCTTTTAGATCGGGTGTCGATCTACAGACTTTCTAAAAAAAATGAAACAGGTCTAAAAATACTGCTAGTGCTATGGTGCTAGGCACCACAGGGATCTCAATAACTACTGACTTACCAAACAAATCCATCTGAACATACAAACTCAGATACAAACTCCTAACGGAGGTCACTGACCTCCATCACGGAGTAACAAACAGAACCACCGACGTCGAAGGTGAGCCTCTCTCGCGGAGGTAAGTATACACACCGGAAGTTGTGCTGCAGTACCTAGAAAAGTCGTCAGGAAGCCGCCAGGAAGCTTCGTCTTTCAAAGACCTACCCACGTACCACACATTATTACAATCCATTCGTACCTTCATACCGACAAAAAATGCTACAATCTATTGTATGTACACCTACCAGGACAGAGATATTCAATATGATATTATCATGCCCTGTTCATATATCCACTTATGTAGGCAAATTTATATAACTCTGCGGAAAAAGAGACAACATCATACATTCCTGACACAGCATACTGTTACCAACATACTGTTTTAGAGCATTAGCATGTACATTATTCTATGGATTATTTCTACTGTTAGTCATAGATTAGGTTAAGTTTCTATACTTGTCAACTATTTACAATAGTAAGTCTCATGTGCGTAAGTTACCATACATTTGTTTTTACAATCGTTGCGCAATTAAGTTCTTATTCTTCATACGTTATTGTTGGTTATATAGCTAGATACAATATATCTGGAAACACAATAAGACAGGAAAAAAAAAACAAGATGGACTGAAAACACGACCTCGTCCATTTTTCACGGATGTCATAAAACTACTGGAAGTTCCCAAATGATCAATATTTCAGATGATCGATTTGTTGTCTTCGTATACAATTCCACTGGATCTTGTTAGGATCGACCGAGCTCGTGTGGTGTGCAGGGTTTGGCGCAGCCGCAGTCTCGCTTGAATGACCTTCAAATAAACCAGTTCTGTCTGGCGCGGATGACCTCGTCATTCCCAACGTTTTACGTACAGTCTTTATTTGCGGGCATCCGAGCCGACATAATTTGCCGACGAACTGTCTGATTGTGACGACCCGATGTGAGCTGAAGAAAAATGGCGGACGCCGTTTGAAAGCTTCTATCCTATGTAGTGAGGTCTAGTCTAATTTCTTTTAGTTCAATGAATCCGCATTGAATTCGATGAATTATGGATACTCGTGTGACAATTACTATGCCGTAGTTTTATGCATGTCAGGTAGATTTTTATTCGGATCTCTCTTGATCATAACATCTTGCTGCTAAACCCCTTAGACAACCTTCAGTTAAAAAAGACAGTAATGTTTGGTTGACCCGTGAAACCCGCCCAAGATTCCGTCTGGGTGACGTCAGAGTTCCGTGGCAGTCCGACTGGTTAGTTTGACTTTAGTCGCCAGCCATGTGTAACCAGATATTTTTAGCTGACGCCTATTTAAAGTAGCATTTTGTATGTGTCGTGGGCTTTCTTTCTTCTTCTGTCCGTCGCCTGGCTGTTCGCATCTTTCCTCATGGGTAAAGGATATTAAAACTTGAATTAAGTAATTACAGCTATACAGCGGGTTGTTTCTGTCACTTGAGAGAAGTTGATACTGAAGTTACCTTACCTGTGTGTGTGTGTGTGTGTGTGTGTGTGTGAGTGTGTGTGTGTGTGTGTGTGTGTGTGCGTGCGTGTGTGTGTGTGTGTGCGCGCGCACGCGTGCGTGCGTGTGTGAGTGTGTGTGTGTGTGTGTGTGTGTGTGTGTGTGTGTGTGTGTGTGTGTGTGTGTGTGTGTGTGTGTGTGGAGGGAAGACGAAGATCAAATTAGATTTTCGGCCCCCTGGCATGTTACCTTGGTACTGCCGCAGAAATTCCGTTTTTTTTCTATCTGTTGGCCTGGCGCTATCGTCTTAATTTTGGTAGCAGATAACTTGTGATGCAAGGAAAAAGTGGTGTAGGTTTGAGCCCCCTAGCAGCTTGCTCTGGAACTGCATTGGCGTTGTCAAAATGGTTTTCAAGGAGGATTACTGAACAACGGAACGACCGATTTTCATTATATTCAGTCATCATCATCATCATCATCGTCATCGGTCGACTGCGGCGCAGACGACTGTGAGCTTCGCCCAGTCCCTCTTGTTGTTGGCCATGTCGGCAATCTGTTTTGGTGTAAGTTGTTTGTTGTGGTCCCCCAGGAGCTGCTGGATGTAGTTGAAGTAGGAGGTGGGTTGACGACCGCGTCTGCGTTTGCCATGCGATGGAGCATACAGAGCATATATCCTGGCAGGTTCATCGTCAGGCATACGTAGTATATGACCGAGAAAACTTAACTGCCTCCGTCTCACATGTTCTATCAGAGGACTTGTTTTGGTCATTACATAAATGCTGTTGTTAGCTACCCGGTCAATTCTTTTGATGCTCAGCATAACTCGGTAGCATGAGGTAGCGAAGGCGTTGATTCTGTCCTCCATGACCTTGGTGATTACCCATGTCTCACACCCATAGGTAAGCACTGTTACACATGTAGCCTGAAAAAGTTTCACCTTGGTGGAGATTGGAATGTAATCACTCTTCCAAAGGTGTTCCAATATTCAGTATGTAGGTAAAAAGACACCAACTAGAGTTCCAGGACCTCATAACTTCGCCAAATGATGTTAATATTTTTGAGTGACATATCATAAATGTTTCTTACTTATATCGCGAATAAGGTCCTCCTTTGCATGAATCATATCAGATGATCATCTTTTGTAACAACATAGCACAAGTTGTTTAAAGTATGAACGTATTATCTTGGCATTTATAGGCTATTATAGCATTTCCTCATGAATTGTATAAATGACGCCTTCATTTCCATGATTTATATCTAATGATTGACTTAACTTTTCAATACTGCAAGAATCAAATCCCCATCATTCACCGAACGGAAGTATAGTATATCATCATGAATCATGCGAAAGAGGTATTCATTTGCATCATTAATATCTGTTGATATTCATCTTTTTCTCAGTTACATATTTCACGTGCTTGAGAGTCCTATAACGAAACGCAACTGATTCATATACTTTTCTAATTAGTGATGCAAATTCGCTACTGCATGTATCAGTATGCGATCATGTAAATCAATGCTTATCAACATACCAAAAATCATCACGATCCGTCAACTCCTTCTTGAGTTATTCCCTTTCAAAGTGTGAACCAAAATCGTCTCCTCGGCAATCTAGAAATCATAACCAAAGTATGTTCAGAACACGAGATATTAAGACCGGAACTTCTGCTGCAGTACCATAGAAAGTCGCTTGGGGCCCGAAATCTAATCATTTCAAGGTCTCACCAAGACCTACTTACTTGCTTGCTAAATATGAAAATAATCAATCAAGCCATTCTTGAGTTATCGTGTACACAGACAGACAGACACACACACAAACGCTGTGCAAAACATAACCTTCTCGGCCAGGGTGATTACCAATGAAACAGACCACACTCTTAGTCTGAGTTGGAGGTGATTCGGTGCTGGTTGAGGGTTGGAGGAAATAGGCACGGTTCAGGGAGGGAATGTTCAGGGTGTAGTTTGGGCCGAAATTCGGGGGATCCAGGGAGGGTGCAGAGAGAATTTGGTACTGTTTCAGGGGGAGGTGGGGTCAGTACTGGTTCAGGTGGGATCAGTGCTGGTTCAGGGAAAGGGGAGATTTAGGGAGGATCCAGTGCTGCTTCAGGGAGAGGGGAGGATCCAGTGCTGCTTCATGGAGAGGGGAGGATTTAGGGAGGATCCAGTGCTGCTTCAGGGAGAAGGGAGGATCCAGTGCTGCCTCATGGAGAGGGGAGGATTTAGGGAGGATCCAGTGCTGCTTCAGGGAGAAGGGAGGATCCAGTGCTGCTTCAGGGAGAGGGGAGGATCTAGTGCTGCTTCTGGAGGGAGGGTCCAGTGCTGCTTCATGGAGAGGAGAGGATTTAGGGAGGATTCAGTGTTGGTTCAGGGAAAGGGGAGATTTAGGGAGGATTGAGTGTTGGTCCAGGGAGGGGGAAATTTGCTCCTCTTTCTAGTTGAAGGTCTTTTTGTCTGTCCGAACAACCCATTGGTGTTCCCAAACTTGCCGGTTCACGACATAACGGCATCGGTGTCACTCAAAGCTAATACATGTATTTACACACTTCATTCTTGCCGTTGAATCATGTGAAATCTTCGATCAGGTGCAGTCTACAGCTTGAAGAGGTCATGGCACTTAGGCCTGCACATGCTGTACACGCAGTACTGCAGTTAACGTTAGAAAACCTGTTGATCCACATGCCGAGGTTCGGCAGCATATCTGCTGTAAAAGGTTATCTCCGCCAGAGTCTGGGGGTCAGAACAATTATGGAGTAATCACCTTTCAACATTTTTTTGGTGCATCATTTTCTGGGTCCTCCATTAAAAAAATGTTTCTTGTTTTCTGAGACGAAACCCTCAACAGATCTATAAAGGGGCGCGTGTCAAAATTAATAAAAAAATGCACAGAAAACGGCTAGCAGTGGCCACGATCGTTAACACTTCCCTCCCTGGTGGCCACTACTAGCCCCCATCGACACCTTTGCTCGGAGAAGAAAAGTTGCCCTATAGGTCCTATAGGATAATAGTCTGCGATTTTGCCAGGCTTGACCGAAGGCTTTTTATAAACCGTTTCGGAGTTAAGAAAACAAATTCGACTCCACCTTTTAATACTTTGCCTTTTATATGAGAGTACCTAACTCCACAAGAAGATTTAGAAGAATGATTTGCTTGTTTATAGAGAGGTCTAAAAACCCCATAGTGACTCACTCGTCTATCCACAACAAGACGGCGAAATATTTCAGGACCACACCTACATGTCACTTGTCTGAATACCCCTGTCCACACCACGCCAGTCATTCTGACACTGAAGGTAAGAAAGCACAAAATAGTCATATATCCGCTTGTTCTACAACCCAGTGCGGGGGTTTTAGCTCTGAAACTTAAGTGCTTGTGGGTTGTTACTGTCGTGATTCATTTTGATCTAAACGTGACTGTCTAAAGCTGACTGCTTTATTCCACTGGCAAACAGTCGACGAGCTACAGCCGTTTATGCTCATCGCCATTCGCCCTATTTTAAAATGGACATAAGTATGTTTGGCTTGAAAGTCAACCCTACCGCGGCTCGATGGTCTTGGAACATCGATCGATCTTTAGAAATCGCTCGAAGATCGAGAGAAAGTTCATTGAGAACTTGCAGGCTCGTCGGCTGTGCTGTGTGACATTGGTATTAATGGGCGTGTCATGTATAAAAGGTCGTTGAATTCATTCTCCCCTCGTAGAGAACCGTCAACGCACATATTCATATATCACTTATGATCCCATTAGAAGTTCCCAAGACCAGGGGCTTTGGTGGTTCCTTTAAGTTTACTGAAACAACAAGAGTTCGGAGACCTCATATCTCCATGAAATATTCTGATTATGCGAATGACTTCCACTCTTACATAATTTATGCCTGGCCATTTGACTAAATTTTCCACTCTTACATAATTTATGCCTGGCCATTTGACTAAATTTCACAGGTCACAATGTTGACAGTCCAATCATTTACCACTTAAAGAATTATGGCTCTTTTGCATTAATCATACAAATTAGGAATTTATTGGCATAATTGGTATCTGTTGATGCTCTATCATAGGACTCTCAAACACGTGACATATGTAACTGAGAAAGATAAGAATATTGTGAGTGAATGCCGAATTTGCATGATTAATGGCAAAATACTATGATTCCATAATGACGGTGACGTCATTCATGCAGCATTTGGAAGTGAAGTAAATGTGGGCATCATCAGACACAAATCATGCAAATAAGGGCCTCATTTATATAATTTAAGAGGAAATGCTACAATAGCCTTCTTTGTTAATATACGACATTCACACTTCGAACAACTTGTTTTATTTGGGTAGAGAAGATGATCAACAGACAAAATTCATGCAAATGAGGTCCTTACATGTATGATAAATGGGAAATATTTATGATTTATCACTCGAAAAGACTAGCATAAGTCGGCTAAGGTATGAGGTCATGGACCTCTAGTTCATTGTAGATGTAGTAAGATACCACAGACTTATATCACTGTAATTGTACTTAGAACTGATTTATCACCATGTTGTACTCAGCTGGTTAGAGCATAAACATGCTATACAGGTAAATGTCTTTCATCCATTCATTCATTCTAAAAGCTATGAGTCTCTGTATTCAGTTTAATGAACATGCATCCATACCTCCCTTGTGTGATAGAGTCAACTTGCTGAGACAATATGGAGTTCGTCAAAAAATTCTTCAGGAAGAAAATGGACAAGGACAGGGTCAGGAAAAATGTGGAAGAGCTTCTAGACGACGAAGTATAATTCAACTTATCTTTTTATCTATCTAGATATCCTTATTTATTTAATGTATCAGACACATGACCCATATCATGAAACACAAATACAGAACACATAAAGATACATTACATAATAATAGAAAATTAAGTGTTTAGTTCTTAAGAACAAACATTCAACACATTACAACAAACTGGGGGGAAATGATACATGTATTTAATTAAGATTTCTTCTTTTGTCCTCTGTATTGACACTATGCTAACAATTCGTTTTACATTGTCTACAATTTGTTGAAATTTTGATCAAATGTAATAACTGTTATCCTTGGTTGATATTGTTTTTTGCCATATTTATTTACCACTGATCAGTCACTATTGGTTCCTTTTGTTACTTATGTTCTGATAGTTTTGTTGATATGGACTTTTCATGTTTCATTTGTCAACATAAGTACTGTTTGATTTCAATGTACTGTAATCTTTGGTTGACATTGATTTTCTTATAATTATTTGCCAATGATACTGTTATCTTTATTCTTATTTTTATGTTTATAACTTATATCTACACAGTAGCTCTTTTCTGTTTCCACCTTTACTTATTGTTTTGGATCCGTGGTTTATGTTATTCCTGTACTTTGTTTTCTCTTGTTTTCTATTATGTGTTGTTTCTTTTTGTGAAATGCACTTTTAAAAAATTTTTTTTTTTAAAAGAAAGTAAGAAAAGATACATTACAACACGCCAGCAAATCTCCTACCTATGATATAACATTACAGTAACGGTCATTTTGTGTGGAGTAAATGTAAGCAAGCAATGCTTTTCTCGGGGGAATTTCTGAATGTTTCAAGCCACTCTTTTTCACTATTCTTGTCTCCTCTAGCCTGGTAACCATACCATTGTGAGCTCGTCGCTATTTCTACGATGCTAGGAGTGTTGCACATTTCCTTCGCGCTTTACAGGTCGGCAATGATGAGAAAGCCGGCTGGAAAGATTATAAGGCTGTCAGAAAAAAGACCATGATGATTGCATAGTTGGACGTCAGTGAAACACCCCTAACCTGGCCCATTAAGAATGGTTACCACGCTAGTGGTTACCAGGCTACTCAAGGTGCAGGGTGTAGTGTGGTGTGGGACAGCCTGAGCAATAGTAGGCTCTACTTCTTGTGTTCTGCTAACAACAGTCCCCGATTGCCAAGCAAAAACTGATGATCATCTCCTCTTGCCCAGGAAGCCTGTCAGGCTGCTGCTGCTAAAGCTTTCCAAAAGCACGACAAGACGGGGAAAGGGAGTGGTTTCCTTGATAACAAGGAGGCTGACAGGGCAATCAACACCCTGGTAGGAGCTAAGGAGAATGAGAAGGGCATCCCCAAACATGTCATCAAGGACATTCTGCAGCAGGTGGAGCAGGACGGTAAGTTGAAACTGTATCATCGATCTTGGTGATCATTAATGATGGCCAAGGCAGGGTTATTCCTGAGTTGGTCGTCCCCGTCAGATTTACATGAAACAAGCTGCAAGGGATGCCAGGATATAAGCCGTGGACTTAACAAATCATCATGTAAGACAGGTACTCTTGTAGAGAGAGTGGACTTCAGGCAACCCATCCGAATGATATATGATGGAGCGGAAAAGATGAGCTTGAATTTCCAAGCAACCCTACAAAATAAAATGTAGCAGTTACTGATAACATTACAAAGATGGTGGTATGCATGAAACAAGAATCTAAAAACATTGCTGATCCAACAGAGACTCCAGTGTCATTTACATATTAATGACCCAACCAGTACCAGAGTAGTGTATAAAGGAAATGTTGCCATGTTACTATTCTACTACTTTTTCAATCATCATCATTATATCTTGTCGCTATATCTTGACATTACCTGTTCAATGATACAGCTTCAGTGTCATTATCCAGAAGGCATTGATAACATAGTTTTTTGATGTGACAGTCTTAGCGTACCAAGTGAAATTATAGGAGGTGATGTTGCATTTATCCATTTTAGAGCACTTCAGAACTAATCATTTACAGTGAGCTACTTGTAAACTCGGACTGCTCATGTTGCTTTGTGTTTCTGTCCACAGCAAGTGGTATTTCCGAGGAACAGTTTATCGGAGCATCATGGAACATTCTTAACAAGTACCACCAGGTAGGTCCTGCGGTTGTCAGTCACTGACTGTAAAACATGTACATCTAGAAATTAATGTCTGTTGACTTAAATGCTCATCACAACTTCAGTCTAAACATACTGGGATTTGGTTGGCCTTTCTAAGAAGTTACTCATGGTTAAAACACAATGTTTATCAAGAAAAACGTTGTGAACATTGGTAGAGATATTGTTACTTTGAATGTCTTGTCATATATGTATATAGCAACTAGATAGCATACCTTTGCCAGTCAATTTTGTCTCATCGCAATGTAAATGATATGCAAAGAAGTCTCTCATCAGCATAATTTATACATATTCATTATCTCCTCTCTCCAAATCATAGATGTTGCAATCATCTTTAGGAAGCTACAGTAGTATCTCCTTATTGATTATGCAAATGATGACAAAATACTATAATCTATGTCTGATGATTTTCACCTTTATCTACCTTTTCACATGTCATTTGTATTAATATGCCATCATTAAACACTTAAAGGTATATTGCAGTTTTCTCATTATTTACGCAAATAAGGTCATGATTTACATTATTTATATCCATTGATGTTCCTCTTTAAGAAAGTTACAAATGTACTGAGTATGAAGTTCCTTTCATTAGGCACAATCGAAAAATAAACTTTCCTCATTCATCATGCAAATCAAATCCTACTTTGCATAATCACGTTACATGTTATTATGTTGGTCTTCATCAAAGCTACATACCGTAAAAACAATCATTACTTCCTTCTTGACTTATCCTGAAGTCTGCAGCTGAAACGCCCCCTGCTATTCCAAAAAGAGCTGCTAGAGGGTCCAAACTTCTGTGTCACTTCTTCCTGACCTCAAGAGCTGTCTACCAAAATCGTGACCATAGCTTGTCCAGAACATGAGATATCAAAGCTGGCAGTTACGCTGCAGTAACATAGAAAGCTGCTAGGGGCCCCAAAAAGTAATATTTTCGAGGTTTCACTAAGATCTACCCACATACCCAATGTCCTTCCAGGTATTCATGAGTTATTAAGCACACACACACACACAAACACACACACACACACACACACACGCACACACACGCACACGCACACACTCAAATGCTAACGAAAATATAACCTTCTTGCCAGAGGTATCAATTAACAACCCTTTAATATTGAATGCTTGGATACTAAATTGTATCATTCAATGGCTCCAGATCATGCATGAGTTTAAGTGGGTTATCATTGTTATTGGGTATTGTTGTTCACACTATCCCATCTCACTGTCCTGTAGAAAGAGCTGGCTAAGGCAGAAGGCAAGGCTGACTCCAGCAGCTCGTCCTCATCCTCATCCTCATCCTCATCCTCTGATGAAGAGTAAACACAGCAAGGTGAGGTCTAATCCCTTCTACAGGACAGTTTCAATACCTTCTTCTAAAACTTGCAGTCATCTGATAATATTAAATCAAAATTCTTTCTAGAACAAGATGTTTGTACTTCAGTCATTGTCATTTTGTTCTGTGTAGGTGAATAGGTAAAATAGCTTTACTTGAAACAAAAGAAGACATGATCTTTATCAAAGGTGAAGGTCACACAGTAAGAGAAATGCTTTATAAACATCTGATCTGGTTTACTTCTACATTAATCGATGGCAGGTTATGGCATTTGAGAAAATTCAAGTGCCTTTTGTTACTGGTTACAATTTATATCTAAACGATCCTCAAAATAAGCAGAACACAGTCTATTACCATATTTCTGCAATTATTTCCAGACAGGGAACTTCCTAGACCTGAAGCTGTGGGCAGACTGTAGGTGGCGTCAAGAGATAACAAATAAATATAATCATAATAACTGGAGTGGGATCTGCAGAGGCTAAGGGCGGGGTTGGGGGGAACATACAGGTGCAATAAGTGCAGTAAACCTGTGTGATGATACTTGGTATAAACTTTCGTGATTACTGTTAAAAGGCAACCAAAGCAATATTAGGGACCAAAATATGGAAATAAAAAAATGCTGAAATCGTTATTGTTGTGACATTTACTATCACTGTCTAGCACATTTGTGTAATAACTTCATACAGTGAGCATTTTAAAACCGTACAAAAGATGCCATACGATGATCCCCTTAGTTTTTCGAGCCTACAAAAATCCCGGCGACGATTTTCAGTGAGTTCTCACATTACAATGAAGACATATTTTTGTATCATGGATGTCGCTATACATTGTGATAGTGTTGCTTGAACTAATCATGTATAGAAATGACTAAATAAATTGACTTTCAAAATCCGATTTTCGAGCCCTAATATTGCTTAGGTTGCCTTTAATATGGCTGCATTGTTTGTCTTTGTCGGATTGACAGATATGGGTGTAAGGGGATGTGGCTTATGCTAATTTCAATGGTGCTTAGAGATTAACACAGGTTGTTATCAAGATGATGATGATAGAACCTTGGCTTCATGGGGTGGACATGATCTATTATCTCTAATAATTACTGTACTTGCACTATCTTTAATAGACCAGGATCATTGGTAGTTTCTTATTTAGCAGTAATTTTAGACTGCATAAAACAAGAAACATTCAGCTGAAACATGCTGACAAGTCAAACAAAACTGCTATATGCTGCTACAAATGATGGATTTGATTATAAATGGTCTGCTATCAAAAGGTGGTCAAAGTTATTGATTCATGGTGAGTTTATAGATATATTTGTTTTAGGTAAAAAGAACCCCTCAAAACTAAATACTGTAAATGCATTTAAGTTTACGTGGTTTTTATTTCGCGGTAGGGAGAAATTGGTGTGTTCGCGGTGGATTATCTCCGCGATTGAAACCATAGTAGCGCTACAGTCATAGGTGGGCAAAAAATTTCGCGGTGGTTTTAAGTTCGCGATGAAAGTTCACCGCGAAAACCGCGAACTTAAAACCACCGCGAATATTTCTGCATTTACAGTAGTCTACAATAACACATCATATTTTTACATAGGTGACGCAAACATGAATTAAGTTCTAGGCAAAGTTTTGAATGCTAACAGTCACGTTAAAAACCTCGTCTGGGGTTTACGTATACAGAACGCTTTCTTGTACTAGTATTTTGTTGCTCTTTTGGGCCAAACACAGTAAGAAAAGTGATAACAATGCAGACTGCTGACCCATAAATGATGTGGGTGTAGTACCAGTCAATCTTAAAATGATCCCACCTGTTGGACCAGTTCTTCTTCTTCTTCGATACTGCTGAGCCCGCCTTTCGGCGGATTATTAGCAGCTGCGAGTTAGTAACAGGTGCAAACAAGGGGTAGATTGGGGGCTGGACAATGACATGTTAGTAATTCATCCATTCATTGGTAGTCCTTCGAAGACGAAGATGACTGTCAGTGTGTTACTCATTCACGGGGGATATGCCCTCATGTGGCTTCTCAGTAATTATATATTTACATATATACAAGGACGGGGGGCAGCTCAATGCAGCGAAGCCCGTCCCAGCTCAGTTTTGAACTGGGAGAGGGACTCCGCCTCCGCCACACTAGGCTCAAGTTCATTCCACTCTTTGATGGTACGAGGGAAGAACGAGAGCCTGTAGTAGTTGGTCTTACACGCGATGGTTCTGCAAGTATCATTACTGTTCAGAAACAGTTTGTTGGGTCAGGGGTCAAAGTGTTCTCCAGCGTTAGTGGATAAAAAAACCAAAGCCAACAGCAAAAAAAGGAACATACAGTGGAGGCAAACATGAGGAACAACATTCGAGTCTCAAAGCCAAGATTAAGAAGACACAAAGAGTATAAGAGGCTGTGAAAGGGGTAATGGAGAACATGGTAAATTAAAGAGATAGGGGATAATCCTTAGAATTTTTTTTGCATTTTTTCTATATGCATGCATGTCCTTCAGGTAGAGAACTCAAACAGACAAAAACTGACAGATTTAGCCGACAGAGAAAAAGTAAAACGGTAGTCACTATTTTCAGTGTGTGTGTGTGTGTGTGTGTGTGTGTGTGTGTGTGTGTGTGTGTGTGTGTGTGTGTGTGTGTGTGTGTGTGTGTGCGCGCGTGTATTTTGGTATGATTATTGTGTGTGTTTAGGTAGTGTTCAGCACCAAGGACAGGTAGCTTGCTTCTGTGCATACGAGTGTTTTGATTTTGAATTTTTTTTTTTGGCCGGGCGCTTAATGATTGGTTACTTTTTAAAGAAACTCACAAGTAATTAACAATTTTCCGCCTTCTTCTATTGCACCTTTTATTAAAGGATCAAAAGCGCCCCCTACCAATCCTTATGACAACCGCAATATTCTACTTCAACGTAGACATTAAAAAGGATCAAGCCTGGATGTTCAGCATCAAGGACAGTTTGCTTTCTTGCGTGTGTAAAACTGGCCTGATTATGAATCAACTGCAGCACTACGAACAGGCGTGTTTGTATGTCTGACAGGTGTGGTGTTTAGAATGAAAGACGGTTTTTTTTCTGATCATTGAGATGTCTACTTCAGGACCAAGGACAGGTGCGTTTGTGTATCTTACAGGTGTGGTGTCCAAATAGATACGTTAGTGTGAGAGCAACGATCAACACCATTGTAAGCCTAACAGATTTGTCTTCGAAGCGTAATTTAGCATTAACGTTAGATATTTATGTGTGTGTGTAAGTGTGTGTCTGTGTGTGTGTCTGTGTATTTGCATATGACTTTGGTTTCATACATATTTGACTAGCGTACGTTTAGCGCGAAGAACATGTCGCTTGCTTCCGTGTGGACAACCGTTCCAATTGAATGTTTTTGTTCAAAAGTGAAAGATTTTCTGCCATAGCGCATTTATACTTTTGGAAAAAGCGTTGCCTGGTAATCCTTGCTAGAACTCCAATTTTCTCATTTCAATGACACTCCATCCTCATGGATCAAAAGCGTCGCCTTGCACTGTTAATCAGAACTGCACTGCAATCTTCGCAGTGACTGTTCGTTTTTTTATGATCAAAGAGGAAATGGCGGAAAATAAGCCACAGAATAATCAATACCGGACTCCTATCACACGACCAGGGCACGTACGGAAATATATACTACTGCTCTCTATGAAACTTTGTGATCCGTCAGTTTATCGCCGGCATTGCGCTGCCAGGTTACGCGTTTGATCCTCGAGAACAAAATCTAGTACAATCTCATGGATCATAAGCGTCACCTAGCAATGTTTACTAGATCTGCAATGATTCGCGGTCCACCGCTATCCTGTTGTAAAGCATTATGCTGTGTACATGCAACACTTTGAAACACACGTATACACATTTACTATTCCACAATAGACGAACCGTGTCCAGCACCAAGAATAGATCTGCAATTCTTCATGATAAGCCGCCGCCACTTTGAAAGTACCGTGTTGTGCACAGGAAAAGCTTTACAAACACATACTATACAGACGATAGAAAAACTGTTCATCAGGTTTGAAATATGGCAGAAAGTGGATTTCAAACGTCCCCGTGGTCGTGTCACAGTAAGTTCGTGAATGGCCATTGATGGGACCAGGGTTCACTTCCCTTCCTTCTCCTCAATGATTTGTCGTATGTGATTAAGAAAGCAGGTAAAATGCATCAGCACAATGAATAGGTGTGTTTGTCTCTCTCTCTGTTTGTCGCCTGGTAATTTTAAGAGAAGTGCATTTATCTACCGTCAGTGATGCTCTAGGCTCATCGGTCAAAAGCGATCTCACAGCTCTGGGATGGAATCTCAGCTGATAAGGCATCCAGCGTGATTTGTTTCACTATGTAGGTCCCTGGTCACACCACGGGAGTCCACCTGCCTCAGGTATAGTATAAGTTTATTTCTAAAATGCTGAACGTTCACAGCAAAGTACTTTTCAACAGGACATCTCACTGCAAACGCTTTTGATCCATGAAGAAGGAGGTGTTATATCAGAAGCAATATTTCCAACTTAATGAGCCGCTGTGTCATCAATGACGTTACCACACACGCAATATCATTCATCTCTCGATCTGTTAATTTTGTCATTAGTATATATCCTAATTGAGTGTTTGAGACGTTTCGCAAGAAATTTTTATTATCTTTTGACAAGGCCAAATTTGAATGGGTTTTGCTTTCATCAGTCCTGCTCTGTATGCTAATTTCTGAATGTTTGATTTGATTTATTTTTTTGTATGAAAACATACTGCCAGGGCCGCAGTACCTTACAAGCCGAAGGCTATTACAAAGGGCTAGTCCTGGTGACTGAATTACATATACATTAGTGCTGCGTACCGGTACTGTGTACTGGTACAGTGCCGTGAAAATCGATTAGGTACACGTCCAAAAAACATGATCATGAAGTACCGGTACTGTACCGATATAAATTTACAGCAAGTATGTGCTTATTTTGTGACTGATCTCCTGACCCCATTGCCACATGCGACACCAAACCGTAACAAAAGTGACACCTTGGGACAGCATAACTAATATGCAACAGATCTTTCAGGCTGGTCGGGAGTTTTGATAGCAAGACCGTAGTTTGGCGGTAAGAAACCTAATTATGTTCTTTGAATAAAGATACTGACAAGTTGTTAACAGCTTATTAATGTTTCTGTCATGATTGAAGAAGTTCAGAAGAACACATGATAATTTGTCAAATTGTTCAGGTACAGGTACAGGTCTGGACCTGTGCCTGTACCTGATGTTACGTTTAGGTACGCAGCACAAATATACATGTAACGTACAATATAAGTGCTTCATCATCATTCAATGAACCGCTAGAAGTCGCTTTTGATCCTTGGACCCCACCTTCGAAATTCCCGGCTGATCGCACTCCATGCCTGAAAAGTCGCCAACACAGCGAAGGGAAGAAATTGTATTGTTTTGTGTTTCACTGATCTATTAATATGTTGTTCGTCTGTTGATACACATATATACGTTTTATAGTCCACATTGTGGCAAAGAAAAACAGCTTATAACCAAACAGAAACACACACGCCCCAGCCCAACCGATTGCTGTCCATCAGACTGGTTCAAGCGGGCGTGTTTGCAATGGCAACGGCGTTTATGAGAAGCGCCTAGAAGGTCAAGGTCTAAGAAAAAGTTGCAATTATTATGAAATATACGTGGTCAGGAAAGATGAACAAACTCAAAACACAGAGTATGGTATACCCGATAATAGATTCTTCATTTTTGTTCTGACTTTCACATCTTCTTCTTTGACTTTGGAATAGACTGTGACATTCTACGACATCAGTATCCGTTTTTTTGTGTGTGTGCAATTTACAGCTTGTATGGGCATGTTTACAGCATTTTTCTTGAAAGCGGACGAAAATTGATGTGCACGGATGTCATCCATATAATCATATCAACATGGCCTTATTTGCATATTCTGGCGTATCTATGAAATATCACAGCTGTCCATCACTGTTGAAGACCTTGACCTCGAGCGAAACCGAAGTGCCACATGGGAACATCGTCCTCAAGAAATGGATAAGACGTTAGGTACTTGTAAGACTGGCTTCAGTCTTTCCTCTTTAAAGTGATGAACTCGGAGAGGTCTTTGACTGCTTTGCAGTGCCTGTGAATCATAATTGATATGCTGGCTCTATGATGGATTGATAAGTCAATTTGTATCATGGCTGCCACTAGTAGTAGTAGTTAGTAGTCCACTGTCTTCTGCTGCTGCCGCTGACAATTGATGATACCGTCCAAAGGAAATCCCTGCAGTGTAGTCTTCATCAGTGCACTGATGTAATATGTACGTGGATGTCTAACCTTCATCGACGTATCATTGCTTTGATTTACACAATGTCCAATGAATAAGTTCATCAATATCTCCATGTCTCACATGTGAAATAACTGTAACGTTTTATCTCTACACAGTAAGTCATGAAATACTCCAAATCTATCTTTGAGAAAACTGTGTCTCCCGGGTCATCTAGCCTTTTGGAGAAAATAGAGCCAAAGGGGCCCGTTTGTGAGATAATCCGGTCTTGGGGGAAATTGGGGGAAATTGGGACAAATGGGGCCAGCTGGCCCAGGGCTTCAGGAACATCCAAGAGAAATGGGGCCCGTGTGGTCGACTGGCCTCCCAGATACTCCAGAAACGGTTTGAAAATAATGATGTTTTCAGATGCTTGGTGAAAGGAACACCTATACATTACTATATAAACAGTTCCTTCATCATATTCTATGATTCGACATGTTGCGAGGTATTGCAGTCCTCATTTTCAGATGGTAACGTAAAGCTGAGGTTAAGGTGTCAGCCTCTGGCACCGAATCTCATTGTGTAAAAGAACCCAACACACTTATTGAGAAGAGCAGGGGTGACCTGGTGTGCTTGGCTGAAAATACAAGCCATAGAGAAGCCGCATGTCATATTTGAGTAAACCTTTAAAACCTGAGTAAACCTTTGAAAAACAAGATCTCCAATCAGTAAAAGCCATAGCCATGCGATGCTAGTTTTATTTGCAAGTCATTTCCCGAGGGCTAATTGTAACATGAAACAATGTACAGGGAAAGTATACGGACAGTGTAAGTTAACAATGGTGTCAAGTGGAATAAGTGACTATTCTAACAACTACTGTGGAATACAATCCAAGCGTTTCGGGTTTGACTTCTTTTTTGTCAGTAACGCTTAACAATATTGAAGAGGAAATATTTATGTTGTACCTTTTTGAGTTTAACATCATTTCAAGGTGTTTTTCTTGTATAATATATTAATTGATTATGCTTTTCATTGATACTCTTATGATATTCTTCCAGTCACAAGTCAGAGTGCATCATTTGATCACCACCAAGCAGCCATGTACATGTTCAAATGCACTTCGTAAAACTTGCGATTCACTAGCCTCTACCAGGCTCCACAGGTCGCTGGAAAAATCATAGTACAGTAATTGGCCAAATAGACGGATAACATGCCAGAGAAGCTAGTCCGCTATGGAAGTTACAGCTTGCGACCTCTTGATGGCAAATGGTCCCTACCTCCGTAGCCCACTCCCTTAGCATACAATTCACTCTATTTGGCCTATTTTGACTATTTTTCCAGCCATCCGCGGGGCCTGGTAGAGGCTAGCGATTCCACCACCTACACTGTATTTGTCCAAGATAAGAAATCAGAACATTCAGACATGAGTATCAATTCAGGGCCTCTTCAATAAAATTTATACTTTCATTGATTCCTTCAACAGGGATGCCAAAGTATTCATACCAGAATTCATAGGAGTCCTACGGAATACATGTACATACAAGTTTTTTTACGAAATTCATACCATCAACTACTAAGGAACATACGGATTCTATAAAGTCCCTTTGAACTATGTTGGTACTTTGGCCTTGTGTATCGCCATAGTGACATCATCATGCTTTTTGATCATCAAGGTCCTGGAATGAAAGAAAAAAAAAAAACATCACAATTAAAATCACACATTGCAAAACTTCCTAACCAGCTTTCTCAACATAGTTTTCTTAGGAACGCAAAGTTTGAACCGGTAACAACATAATATTCAATTGTGCAGGGTATTATTTTTATGAAAACACAGATGAGAATTCGACTCCAGCCTTGCAAATGTGTTTTATGTGCTGGAGTATAGTATAGATGTGGCTTTAGTGCCTTCCACGGTAATTTCATAGTAATTCTATCTGTCAAAATGGCCATCCCCTGAGTCAGACTTGACTGATTAGGGTTCAGGTATTTTGGACCTGTACCTAATTGATTGTACCAGGTACTGTATCAGCACACTGTACTGGTACACAGCTCTACATTAATGTGTAACTTACGATGCGTCTGACTCTATGCAGACGATTGGATCCTCCTCCGAGGAAGGGTCCAGTTGTCCGGCCAGCTCGGACAGCCGGGTGACCATTCCTGCTGAGTCTCCGGACACTGAACCTTTGGCTGGAGAAATACTTGTACAGGATTCATTTGAAATAAACAACATCTATGATAGATGTATACAATATCTGTAGTGTGTTGTGATAAAGTTATATGATATCTGTAGTATGTTATGATAGAGTTATAAAAATTTGCAATTTGTGGTTTGATAGAGTTATATGACATGTAGAGTGGTGTAATAGAGTTATACGATAATCTTTACTTTAGTGTGGTGTAATGGAGTTATACAATACCTTTAGTGTGGTATGATAGAGTTATACAAAATCTGTAGTGTGGTAGATAGAGTTAAGCCTGTAGTGTGGTGTAATAGAGTTATACAATATCTGTAGTGTGGTGTTATAGAGTTATACAATATCTGTAGTGTGATGACATTGTGAGTGAGTTATATGACACCTGTAGTGTAGTGCTAATTGAGTTATCCCATTGTTACTTCATTTCTCTCTCTCTAGTCCATCCCTTCTTCTCTCACTCACCTCCTAGACACATGCCGTGTTGGTTAGCACACATGGTCCCCAGGACACCATGGGTGGTCATCCTGTGGGGTCAACCAAAGCAATATTAGTGCCAAAAATTGAAATAGAATAATGCTGAAATCTTTATAGTAGTGACATTTGCTAACACTGTTTAGCACATTTGCGTGGAAACTATGTACTGTGAGCATTTTAAAACTGTGCAAAAACGTGCCATACGATGATCCCCTTAGTTTCACAAGCCTACAAAACTCCGGCAACGATTTTCAGTGAGTTCTAACATCATAACAACAGCGTATTTTTGCATCATGGACGTTGCTATACATTGTGAAACTATTGTTTGAACTAATCATGTATAGAAATTATGAAATAAATAGACTTTCATTTTTCAAGATGGAAAATTTTCGGGCCCTAGTTTACTAGTATCACTTGGGTTTCCTTTAATGTATGTGTAGTTCCCTGCAGTACCTCTGTATCCTACAGTCATCAAACATCAACATGCTCCTCTCATCAATTACAAACATACTCTTGTCACTACTGATTATGAATATTTATCTCCAATGATAATTGTTGTCTGAGAGTGCATGCGAAACTCATATGACTCTAAAAGATGGGGAACATTTTGTCAATAATACTATTTTTAGTTTTTTTTAAATCTTATCAAAAGGAATGAGGATCATCCTATCAATAGTACAAAAATCTAATTGTTGATGGGAACATTCCTTCAATAGTGCATTAAACAAATCTTATCAACAGGATCATCCTGTCAATTGTGCAAAAAAATGCCATATTGACAGGGACAATAGTGCAATTTTTTAAATTGCGCCAATTTTCTTATTGAAAGGATCATGATGTCAACTGTGCAAAACATTCAGGAACATTCTGTCTACAAAACAACACTGAGGCTGCAAGCAAGAGAAGGCCTGCAACAGTCACCATGGCTTATCAAACTTACCGACAGGAAAACTACAGCAAAACTTACGTTTCCTCCAGGTGTTTGTCCAACTCTTTCTCCATTTCAAACCTTGCTGTACTGAGAACAGGGTCCACGGGGTCCGACTCCAAGTTGCAAATGCTTTCACGTGTTGACTAAAAGTCATGGGAGAAATAGTCCATTACTTCACAAGGGGGTGTAATAATATACGGTAGATTTTTAATTTTTATATTTTAAGAAATATATTGTGCATTATTGGTATCTTTAAAAGAATTCTGGTATCGAATTCAAATAAAAACATAGATGATGTGTAATATTTTGAGGTTGACATTGATATTATAAAATGTAATATGTTACCTAATTCCAGAGGTAGACTATTCTTACCCGCTATGCTTTGCGGTTGGTCAAAGGTCATATATGTAAACTTCCGGGTTTGTCCACCAAGGACGTGGGTCACAGATGAGATATGATTGTTATACTCATAACGTGAAGCATTATGCAAAATATCACTGTCGTTTATCTGATCACACTTTCAGATTGAGAATGCTTTTACTGTGTCTAGAGATGACGATAAAGCGGTAGACTACATTCAACGTTGGGAATTTTGACAGTGAGTTCGGAGTCCGAATCCCGTCTTCGAACGGTAAGCAGTCATGTTACGTTTAGCAAGGAGGTTTGTTTAAAGTGTATGTACGGTACGGTACTTACGAAGGCCCCAAAATAAAAGTACACATTTATATGTGGAGTCTGTTCCGAGTCACTGTGGGTATGTATCCTCATAGAATATCAACCTGTATTTCATACTTGACGTTAATACCTAAGAGATAATTCTTAAACAGAATTTGAATGTAGCCTATTCGGAACTATTCCTAGTCACTGTTGGTATATATATCCTCATAGAATATCTACTTACGCTTCACACTTAACGTTATACTTTAGAGATAGTTTTGAACAGAAGTTGAATGTTGACAATGGCACAAGAAGAAAGGGGGGAAAAGGATAGATTATCTCAGTTGGTAGCAAAGAATTTGTCCAATTGAGGGGCTGTTTTTCTGAAAGTATTTGCTGACAAGGCAAAGATAGCCAGGATGATAGCACATATCTTAATTCTTATGTTATGTGCAGTGCTTTAGCACACAGTTCCACTTAGGGGGTAACCGATCTGGGAGACCTCTGTTCAAATTCGGGGAAGGGCATCCTGGTTGGAGCTGCATTCGTCTTTCAGAAGGGACGTAAAATGGGGGTCACGTGGTCGAGGAGGTGCACACAAAAAGACCCATGTCTCAGCCTCATTACTCATCAGATGGGTACCTTAGCTGCCTTAGTAGATGAATATCTCATATGTAGCAAAAGTCTTTTATTACCTTCGTCGACGAAGTTTCGTCGAGAAGGTTATTCGATGATGCTTGTCTGTGTGTCTGTTAGTGAACAGAATAAGTCGAGAACGCCTGGATGGTTTGTTGTCGTAGTTGGTGTGTCGGTGTGTATGTGGGAAATCTCAAGATGATTAGATTTTGGGCGAAGTGTTTTGCATAATTAACGAGAAAAGTGTAAAAATGTGTTATATTGTATGCTGAAGTATGTGTACGTGTTGGCTGTGTTGTTCCAAGGCATCATGGATAGGGGTAGGGGTCATGAGGGGTCATGTTGAAGGCAGGAAACGTCAGTTACACAAATTGGCTGTCAGCCAGCTGTAGGCATTGGTAAGGTAGTCTCCAAGCAGACCTATGGGTTGGCTATAGCAGGGGCAGGTTTTGCTTCAGACTTTGAAAGGGAATTACTCAAGAAGGGCTTGGTGGATGGTCATAAATTTTTGTAAGTACATAGCTTGAGTGCTGATGTACATGATTAGATACTTATTATGCAAATCAGTATCTAATTTGCATAATTAATGAGGAAAGTTTATACATCCATCAATTTCCATGATAGGACTCTCAAACATGTGACATATGTAACTGAGGAAGAGAGAAATATTAATAGATATCAGCTTTGCAAATGAGAACCTCATTGACATAATTAATGAGAAAAACTATAACTCGAGATGGTCTTGATGGATGGTCATGATTTTTGGTATGTAGATAGCTTACGTGATGCTTTGTATGATTGGATGATAATTATGCAAATCAAATTCTAACTCGCATGATTAATGAGGCAATTTTAAAAATCTGCTGTGTTCCATGATATGACTATTCAAATATGTGACATTTGTAACTAAGGAAGAGAGGAATGTTGATAGATAGGAAATATGCAAATGTGGGCCTAATTAGCATAGTTAATGAGGAACTACTATAATTCCATACTAGTAAATGACGGCAATTTCATACTTGTGGCATTAGGAAGTTGTGTGAATGTGAACACCATTGAATCAAATTATGCTAATAAGGAGGGAGCTTATTTGCATAATTGATGATAAATGTTAGCATAACCTTCTTTGTTAAGCTCATAGTCATAACAAGGAGGTTTGGACAACTTATGTTATTTGGGTGAAGAGGACCAACTGGTATGATTGATGATTGATGAAAAACACTCCTAATACGTCAGTCATAAAGGTCAAAATCATTTGACGAAGGTATGAGGTCGTAGAACTCTTGTTCATTCATACAGTACTACCATTCATGACATTAGACTCTTTAATACACTTGTTCACTTTGATATGAATATAAATGGAACATCTGTCAATATTCTTAGATCTTTGCTCCTCAGAGATACAAAGATGGAGATGAGTACAGAAACCAGAGCGATCGTCCTCCTCTGCTTGTACGGCTTCTTTAAGGAGATGCGTCCTTCAGAACCTTTCCTTACACCGTACCTGAAGGGTCCTGACAAGAATCTAACGGAGGAACAAGTTGATAACCAGATCTATCCAGTTTGGACGTACTCCTACCTGGCCTGTCTGTTCCTGGTCTTCCTGCTGACAGACTTCCTCCGCTACAAACCAGTCATCATCCTGGAGGGGCTGGCTTACATCGGTATGGAACAAATCTTTATGACCTTATAGTAGTATGTAAAGGGATGTCCTCGTAGCTCAACTGGTGAGGACATCTCGGTTCGGGCTCCACCATCTTTCGTAAGTGAAGTAAAAATGGGGTTCCCATGTTCAAGGAGGTGTCTTTAGCATGTTAAAGGGGAAAGGCTAACAACCCCTCCCTGTAAGGATAGAACCTGCTGACAAAACAGCAAGGAAAGTTGCTGCCCTACGTACCACTAGGCATTACAAAAAGTACAAGGGTCTGAATGAACGAACAAACTAGTATATAAAAGATAACGTTATCTTTGCTGAACTGTCATTAAGAATCTGGTGAATTTCTTTCTAAGCTGCTTTATTTACTGCTCTAAAATTTGTTCCTTAGATCCTTGTAGTGCCTAGTACTAGTAGCACATACATTTTATTTGTCTTGCTGTTTCAGTCAGTATAGTGGCCTTGAAAAGCAGACCTTAAGAAGGCACTCCTGTTTCACCATATACCTTCCTCTGTGATAGAAAGTCATAGATTAAGAAATAAGTAGCTGGGTATATTTCTATGGGGAGGGGTTGCTAACCCTTCTCTGTCTCTGAAATTAAACAATGTCAAAAGTAGAAGAAAAGTCACTACATTCATTTTTATCTGTCCAACCTACATCTACAGGAACATGGGTTATCCTGCTGTGGGGACAGGGAGTGTTGACCATGCAGTTCATGCAGTTTGTGTATGGTGTCGCCACTGCAACAGAGATAGCATACTACTCCTACATCTATGTCATCGTCTCAGACGAGCGCTACCAGAAAGTCACCAGCTACACCAGGAGTGTGGTTCTAGTGGGGAGGTGTGCTGCTGGGGTGGTGGGACAGGTAAGGGAGTCATGACTACACCAGGAGGGGTTCTAGTGGGGAGGTGTGCTGCTGGGGTGGTGGGACAGGTAAGGGAGTCATGACTACACCAGGAGTGTGGTTCTAGTGGGGAGGTGTGCTGCTGGGGTGGTGGGACAGGTAAGGGAGTCATGACTACACCAGGAGGGGTTCTAGTGGGGAGGTGTGCTGCTGGGGTGGTGGGACAGGTAATGGAGTCATGACTACACCAGGAGGGGTTCTAGTGGGGAGGTGTGTGCTGGGGTGGTGGGACAGGTAAGGGAGTCATGACTACACCAGGAGGGGTTCTAGTGGGGAGGTGTGTGCTGGGGTGGTGGGACAGGTAAGGGGTCATGACTACACCAGGAGGGGTTCTAGTGGGGAGGTGTCTGCTGGGGTGGTGGGACAGGTAAGGGTGTCATGACTACACCAGGAGGGGTTCTAGTGGGGAGGTGTGCTGCTGGGGTGGTGGGACAGGTAAGTGAGTCATGACTACACCAGGAGGGGTTCTAGTGGGGAGGTGTGTGCTGGGGTGGTGGGACAGGTAAGGGAGTCATGACTACACCAGGAGGGGTTCTAGTGGGGAGGTGTGTGCTGGGGTGGTGGGACAGGTAAGTGAGTCATGACTACACCAGGAGGGGTTCCAGTGGGGAGGTGTGCTGCTGGGGTGGTGGGACAGGTAAGGGTGTCATGACTACACCAGGAGGGGTTCTAGTGGGGAGGTGTGTGCTGGGGTGGTGGGACAGGTAAGGGTGTCATGACTACACCAGGAGTGTGGTTCTAGTGGGGAGGTGTGCTGCTTGGGTGGTGGGACAGGTAAGTGAGTCATGACTACACCAGGAGGGGTTCTAGTGGGGAGGTGTGTGCTGGGGTGGTGGGACAGGTAAGGGAGTCATGACTACACCAGGAGGGGTTCTAGTGGGGAGGTGTGCTGCTTGGGTGGTGGGACAGGTAAGGGAGGTTTGTAACTATTTTTGTTCAAATTTTAACTAAAGAAAAATTAAGATCCCTGTCATTACCAAGAAATCTACAATTTTTTTTTTAAATTTCAGGCTGTTGTGTCAGGATCTAAAGAATCTGCATACATTCCCCTGAACTACGTTTCTCTTGCCAGTGTGACTGTGGCTCTCTGTATCTCCATCTTTCTACCAAGTGCCAAGAAAAGCATGTTTTTTCACAGGTTTGTATATAATATATAGGTGGACATGTCTATCATATGCGGGATTCTGTGGCCTTTACACAATGTAGATATGTGTGAACATTTGTTTTAGCTTGTACATGAAGATACCAAAATGTTGGCTAGGTAAATAAGACTTCTAGTTGTGTACAAAGAACTTTGGTATCCAGGGTAATCCGTTGTTATAACAGCACTCTGTATTACAAACAAGAGAAATGTACAGTAGTTTCATAGTACACAGCATTCAGTATTATAGATATAGAAGTGCTTCTGTGTGACAAGTTATATTGGTCTATCATGTGCTCAATAGTCGTTACATTGTATCAATGGAGCATAATACAAGTTAATCAATGAATACAGAAATGATACAGTAACTGCTACAGATAGCTGTTGTGATGTAACTGTTATATTGGGTGTTTGGCTCAGAACCCAGCGGTCCCGGGTTCGAATCCCCTGACTTGCCATCAATGCTGTACCCTAAGGTACTTTACACAACTTTCCTAACTCAACCCAGATGTAGAAATGGGTACCTAACCTCGGTTGGGGAGGTAAAAGGCAACGGAAGGAGAGGGATGGTTTCTGCCTTCCAACACCATGCCAATACCTTCCATATACCATGCCACAGTGGATGACAACCCACTGCCCCTACTGCCTCAAAAAGGCTTTTGGACTGCCTTTACCTTTAACTTTTACAGATAACTGATAGTTGTTTTGACATCCACCGTTTCAGGTACTCCAGACAAGAAGAGGATCCTGATTCTCCCCCAAGTCCTACATCAACAGAAGGAAATGACCCCAGGGAAGAGGTCATTTCTGACAACAGTGGTGTACAGGCACCAGATAGTGCTGGACAGATAACAGATGGGTGTGTACAGGCACCTGATAGTGTTGGACAGATAACAGATGGGTGTGTACAGGCAGCAGACAATAGGACACATCAGCCCACACCATCACAGCCTCAAGCTTTGGACTCCAGTTTAGTTACCTCAGAAGTCAACACCACTGGTTCGGGAAAGGACAACATCGTCGTCTCCACATTGCTTAACTTGTGGACGGACTTCCGCCTGTGTTACGGTTCCCGACACCTGCTGCTGTGGTCGCTGTGGTGGTCGCTGGCCACCTGCGGCAGCTTCCAGGTGGGGAACTACGTGCAGAACCTGTGGGATGCCATCAGCCCCGCTGCGCGTGACGGCCAAGTCTGGAACGGGGCGATAGAGGCAGCCGCTACTCTCTTAGGTCAGTAGTGAAGAGTGTAACAGACTTTTTTCTTGTTTAAGATGTCTCAGAATAGAGGCCTTTCCAAACTCTGGCGCAATGGGGGAAAAAGATGTTGTAACATTGCTATGTTATTGTTTTACTACAGTAAATTTGTTTTATTATAAGACCCTCATTTTTGCCCAACTGGCCAGAGTTTGGAAAGGGGTATATTCCCAAAGATGTTGTAGAGGAAGATATTGAAACTACATTACGTGCACATACATGTGTTTGGAGGGAAGTTTCTTTTTCTTTATTTTCTTTTTTAAGGTGAAAGGTGGACGTATAAAGGTAATCTCATGATATTTTTGAGGCCGTGTGGGTTGTTATACAACGTGTCACCGCCTTTTACCTCCCAACCTAAGTCAGGTACCCATTTTTACACCTGGGTGGAGCGAGGAAAGTCGTGTTTTTGGCATGTCAGGGGATTCCAACCCAGGACCTCTAGGTTCTAGGCCAAACACTCCAACATGACGCCTTTATGTAGGAAATAAAATTCAATTTTTGTTCTTCTGTATCAATGATGTAATCATAACAGTTGTGATGTTCTGTATGCCTCCCTTGCTCTCTGTGTTTTTGTTGGTTTCAATCCATTCAAGCAGTTTTTAGGCTGTTTTGTTTTCAAAATATTTGGATAACTCAGATGGTAAATAGCCTAGACTCAATCTAGCATGTCTGTCTTAAAACAATATTTCATCTTTTTCACACTTGCAGGGGCCATGGTTTCCTTCTCCATGGGCTACCTTCATGTCAACTGGATTGTCCTGGGAGAGATGACTCTTGGCGTTTTGTCGGCCCTGGATGCGGCTTTGCTCATCGTCATGGCAACGGCATACCAGATCTGGGTCAACTACATCTGTTATGTCATCTTCAGGATGTCCTACCAGTTTCTCATCACCATAGCAACGTACGTTTCTCTCTCTTCTCTCTGTCTCTCTCTCTCTGTCTGGAGGGAGGGAGGCAGGGATGATGAAAAGGTAGGGAAGGAAAGATAGGAAGAAAGAAAGGAAGGAAAGAGAAAGGGAAGGAATGGGACAGAAAAAGTCTGGAATGGCGAACTGACAAGTTATTGTGTACATCGGTCTGTCATTGACTTGATCAAAGACTTGTTTTCTGTGCATTTTTTTCAGGATGTCAAAATGAGTGACACTGCAGTCTGCCCCATGTTTGAAATACATGACATTGTATGATGTCCTACTGTTGTGGAAAGTTTACTGACTTTTTAGATCACATAGAAACAGCTGACCATCTTCATGGCTACCTTGTCCCCCCGAACGACCTGGAGGTCAAGGGACTGCATGTAGGTAGGTAGGTAGATTACATATGAATGTTAGGCATGCTGGAATTATTCTTAGTAAATCACATTGCATGAAATGTTCAGATTTCAGATTGCCCAGAAGCTGACGACTGAACGTTACGCGCTGGTGTTTGGTTGTAACACGTTTGTGGCACTCCTGCTGCAGACCATCCTCACTGCAGTCCTGGTGGACAAGACAGGACTGGACGCACCTGTCAGAACACAGGTATGAGACACATCTGTCAGAACTTAGTTGTGTGACACACCTGTGAGAACGTAGGTATGAGACACATCTGTCAGAACTTAAGTATGAGACACACCTGTCAGAACATAGGTATGAGACACACCTATCAGAACTCAGGTATGAGACACACCTGTGAGAACTTAGGTATGAGACACATCTGTCAGAACTTAAGTATGAGACACACCTGTCAGAACTTTAGTATGAGACACACCTGTCAGAACTCAGTATGAGACACGCCTGTTTAGTACTTAGTAAGAGCTCAGGTATGAGACACAAATGTCATAACTCTGATATGAGACACTCTTGTCAGAACTCAGGTATGAGACATACCTGTCAGAACTTAATTATGAGATACATCTGTAAGAATAGGTATGAGACACACCTGTGAGAATTCAGGTATGAGACACACCTGCCAGAACTCGGGTAGAAGACACACCTGTCAGAACTCGGGTAAAAAACACACCTGTTAGAACTAAGATATGAGACGAGTCTGAGAGACAAGGCAAGGACTAAGTTTTGTTCAAATTGGATGCTATTACATACCCCATGAACAATGCAATCTCAAAGAGCTACGTACATCAGCAAAAATTTCTGTCATACATGCTATCAGGGCACTGATTGGAACAAAAGCATGAGGTCTAAAGATGGTATGACACCAAAATATATTCCGATTAAGTTCAATAGTAATTGCATTATTATTCAATTCACTATTAGAATAATAAACACATTTGTGCCAAGTTTACACCCTTTTGTTATTAAGCATAACACCTCCCTTCTGTCAGAGATTGGTTACCAATCAGAAGAAGGAAACGGTCTCTCCCTTCTACCTCTGCTTGGAGAATAACCATGATGTCTTTGGAGCTGAATTACCAGCACGTCGTTATCTTAGCTTCAAATTGTTTTGCTAAACATGTAGATTGCCATTAAAAAATCACACCTCGACCCAAGATTGCTCTTAATTATATTATGTTAGTTGATAGTACTATGTGACATCCATGAACATGTGCATACATGTGACCATGACACCCAGTTCGGAAACTCCAACCATGGTTCAAAGAAAATGTAATTTTGAAGGAACAACTTGCTTTACCATCATGATTGAGTGAGATTGCAAGATATTTCAATGTTTTTACAGATTTTTGATATAATTTTCTTATCTAAAGGCATACATGTATGTTAATGGAACAATACTAATTATGATTAGTATATCATCATCGCTGCTAAATATAATCAGAAAATGTAACAGTTTTATTTTGGTATCATATGGTTGGTATGTGGGGTGTAAAAACTGTTCATATTTGTTGTCACTGATATTTTTGTATCTTCTGAAACTGACGCTTTGTTTTCCTTGTTCCTAGTTTATTGTGTATGGCGTGTACTTTGGCGTGATTGCCGCCATCTTCCTGACCGGTGCCGTGGTAACGCTGACCAGACTTGGTTGGCGAGAGGTGCGGAGAAGATGGAGACTTGTGGACAACGATACATAGCGGGTCTTGGCGCCGTGGTACATTGTCAGCCTGCCAAGTGGCATCTACAACTAGTTATGTTAATGAGCCACTGACATATCAGTACTACATTAGATATTTTTCCATTCAATCTGTTGCATACAAGTTGTTGTCAATCATTATGCTGAGGATACAGTTGTATATAGTGTCAGGATTTTTTAGCAATTATATATGTATTTGCATTTTATGTTAGGATTTGATCCAAGTGCTCCATCTTGAATCTACATTAACATTAAACATCAAGAAACGAAACCCTACATGTTCTTGATACTGTATTATGGCGTTAGGTTAGTAGAGATGTAATTTAACACAGTAGAAAATGGTGTGTTTGCAGTTGTTTTTTTGTTTGCAGTTTAAACAAGGTTGTAGGCTGGGAGAGGACATTTTTGTTGTGGTTTTAAGTTTGCCTTGAAGAGGTTACTGCAAAAAACGCAAATATAAAACCACCGCAAAAATTTCAACATTTACAGTAGTCCAAATATTAGGGCTTTCCTTGGTATCATGGACCATAAATGGTTGATAGCATTTTATGTTTCATATCAAAGACCCTTTTGAATGGTCATTTTGTATAGAATACTGTTGATGATTTTGTAAAAAAGATTAAATGTAAACATGAATATGAGACAATATAGCATAATATGTTTTGTACCATCTATTGAGATAATGTGAGTATCATGCAATTATTTCAGCTTGTCCTTCCTAATTTTTTTAACTTTTAAATGTAGAAGTCCATGAATTCCTTTTGCCATATTTTAAAAGAAATTGTATGTTAACTTGAAAGAGACTGTGCCATTTAATATCCATTGCATGACATGCAAATTGATGCAATGTATTTTTTACATATTTATAGTATGTAAAAATGTAGACTGGAAAAACAAGTTGTGGAATCTGACCGTTTTAGCACTTTTAAAAGTTAGTACATGTTGAGGATAGAGCTAGGACTATAATGAAGAGAGAATTGTTCGAGAAGAGATTCTATTTACTGTTTTTAAGATATTGAGGCAAGTCTTCTTTTGAAGAACAAACATGTGTTTGTTGCACATAAAGCAGGAACTTTTTAGTCACAATGCTGAAAACTTGGTTTCCTGATGGCAATAAAAATGTTATATTTCTGTCCTACATTGTGAAGCGAAATTATTGATTTGAAAAAAAAAAGATTCAATTCCTCCAGACAGATCGACAGATACACGGTCATGTATATAAATTATATATTTCAGACCAAAGTATTGTGATTTACGTTATATTGGGAATAGAAATATACCATTAAAGCTAATAAACTATCATTTATTATAATGAGTAAAATTGAGATGGACCTCTATTATGCCAATTTTCATAATAACAAATAGTCAATGGCGATTTGGGACACACTCAAGTTTTTGTTTTGTTTATTTCTAATTAAACAGCATAAATAACAAATACAGACAAGAGTACAAACACTCAAGTTGTACTGATATTATCATGTATCCAAATAGAATTGACCAGCTAGGAGCCCTCACTTGTCGTTGACTTTGAGTCAGAAAATCATATCCCTGCCAACAAGTGATGTACAAATCTGAACTGAACAACAGCATTGAACTGCTAGGAGGCGCTGCTGCATGGTGTATGACTTTGACCCCTCTGTGAACTCCAGTCGGCTGGCGTGACAACATTGCTTGTTGTTTTGAGTAAGACAGGTGTAAGATAACGTTACCGTAGGCCTTAAGATCAAAGATAGTAGCAATATGGTTAACGTAGGTTTAGAGTACATTGTCCAAAGCTATGGGCAGTTATAAAAATCGCCAAAGCCGTAATTTGTTTTGAAGGTAATGGTGGATTGAATATTGCGACTCGCCAGTCTTGACGTATTTCAGTGCTTTCATAGCTCTCTGGGCAGCCAGGGTTCCCGTCAGTTTTGGTTACACGCCACTTAGCTACATGTAAGTAGCCCGCGGAGTGTGATATCATGATACTGGTTAAACTTAACATTGTATGAACATGTACTACTTACTTGACCCCCTAGGTGGCGCTATGGAGTCTGTGGTCTACAGCAGGCAACAACTACAGGGCAAAATACTAACAGTGACCGGACCGGTCCCACCAGACAGGTAATGCCGTAATGCCTTGTTAGTTTAGCTAGTTCAAAAAAGGAGAGTCTATGACTTTTACCATAATCTTGGAGTCGCAAAGTTAACTGCTTGTGTATAGAATTTTAACATAAATGGGGCATAATTATTGACCATTTCCTCCAAATCTTACATTTGCCACCTTCTGAGTCATAGGATCCAATCTTTCCGAAAACACGGGAAAATCCCGTGAAAACGACTTCTTATCCGCAGAAAATCCCGTTTTGAGATTATTTTAGATCCAATCATTCCAAATATACGAAAACATCCCCTAAAACGATCTCGTATCCGCGGAAAATACCATTTTTGGGTTCTTTAGGATCCGATAATCCCAAATTAAAATTTACGGAAATGTCCCTGAAAAAAACGACTTGATGTCGAAAAGTCTCATCTTGGGATTCTTCAGGGTCCAACCATTCCGAATATCTAGAAATCCATATTTTGGATATTTTACGGATCCCACTCGAATCCGTCTGTATCCCCTTGTATTTGTTAGCAAAAAAAACAGAACTATTACTACTCGGATATTGCTGGATCCGAGACCTTTTTCACCCAATGTGGTTGTTATTTCACACCACTAGTCATACTGCCACGATATCATATAAATGGTCAGGCCTAAGGAAATAAAAATGTTGTGTTTCCGGTTATGTACTGCAAAAATTAGGCTCGTTTAGGTAGGATTTATTTATTTATTTCTTATATTTCGGCCAAATTGATCCAGCATGACAATGGTTTCCAACATCACATTGCATCTATACAAATCTACATTGTACAAGCACTTAAGTATATATTAATCAAAGGAGTACAATGTTTGCTACACATCCCTACATCAACTGTTCAAAGCCTTAATCTGTTCACACAGTGTGAAATACAAGAAGTCTGGAAAAAAAAATTACATACAAGAACATGGATTCTGTTCTGAATTTACATCATTCAGATGTTATAAAAGATTGTATGTCTCTTGCCAGCGGTCGCCCCAAAAAAGCTAGGATCAGCAGGTTTTCTCTAGGGTCGGTCTGGTAACCGGAAACACAACACAAGAAGTTTTTGAAAATGTTTGAACTTTCTTTATGATTTCTAGCATAGGGAAGACTTTGATGCACGAGCACATCATAGTGGACTATGCCAAGAACTTCGGCCAGCCAATGGGTGACTCGTCACGTGCCAGGGTAGGCGGGCTGTCATTGGACGAGCAGAGGCAGCTGTGGGAGGAGCCACTGTCAATCAAAAACGTTGGGCACTGCAGGGGGTATTTCAACCAGGTACTGGTCTTGTACATGTGTACTTGATGCCTTGCACTAAGTCATGGGATTAAACAATGTAACGTACAGTATAGGTATAGCACGTCAACGGAACGTATGCGTTTAAGGTCGTGATATCCCGTATAAAAGGTAAGGGTAGTCCTAAAGCCTTTTTGAGGCCGTAGGGGCATCGGGTTTATTTCCACTGTGTCTAGGGCACGGTGATGGAAACCTTACCCCCTCCTTCCACCGCCGTTTACCTCCCCAACAGAGGTCAGGTACCCATTTTTACACCTGGGTGGAGTGGGGAAAGTAGAATAAAGTGCCAATCCCAAGGGAACAACATCGGCGGTATGTCAGGGGATTCGAACCCAGAGCCTCTGGGTCCTGGGCTAACACCCCAAACGTTACGCCAACATGCTACCAGCAGGTTTTATACATGGACTGTAAGCGCAATACGTTTTGCGCGTGCTTATAGGTACAATCTTTCCTTCTTCTGAACGTAGAACAAAGACAACATGGTGTTGGACGACGAACAGATGATGATGAGGGAAATGGAACCCTACAAGAAATTTGGAGGGCGAACAATTGGTAAGTACACTGTACGTTTATTCTAACCCTAACCCTACTCCTATGTTTAGACAAGGAGGTTCAAATCTCTTTGGTTTGGTGAAGGCAATTGGCAAACATGGCAAACGTATAGTTATGGGGCACATAATACCTATTGAAAGGCGTAAGTTCATAAGTTTTCTGGCTCAACATTTTTCTCGCAGAGTAAAGATAGTTAATTAAGATAATAGATTGTCAACACTCTCGTACTGAATTCAATAACATATTCATTTATTTCTCGAGACAGCGCTACCGTTCACACATCTTGACTTTAGCGTTCTCGTTGTTAATAGCTCCGTTAAAATGGAGGTATTCTCTTCAGTCTGTGTGTTTGTGTTGATGCGTGCCCGTAGTAATTTGAATATTGTAGAGTGACATGATGTGAGGGGAAAGATGGTGTAACCGGAGACTGGCAGGATAGGAAGGTTGCCTTGGCTGGCATACAAATACGTAGACAGAATTAGCGACAAAATCCACATTGAATAAAACAAGTAATTCAGAAATAACTAAATATTTTACGAAAGTATGAGACTTTCAAGTTCATGTTGATGTTTTCAGTTGAGCAGTCTGTTTGCGGGATGAACGGAGATCCCTCGGCTCTCGCGAGAATCAGCGAGACTTCAGGAGTCCAGATTGTCCACGGCACTGGCTACTACCTGTCCCGGGTCCACCCACCCGACATGGACAATAAAACCGTCCCGCAGCTGACAGACCAGTTCCTGCAGGAGATTCTAGCAGGGCACAAATGTGCGTTTTATTATCTACGCCGAGGAACTCGGAGTAGATTATGTTTTCGGTTGAGCCGGATGTTGTGTGGGTCTGTATGTATGTCAAGAGCATAACTCGAGAAACCTTTAATAGATCTTCATGATATTTGGTAGGTGTGTAGTGGTTGTGCAAAGGAAGGTCAAGTTCAAAAATCGTTTACCTGGCGTTTTCCAACAGTACTGCAGCGGACTTTTAATTTTTCTGTGTTTGTGTATAGGCAAAAAAAGTGACGGAAACGTTGATGAATCTCTGATTTTTGGTAGGTAGGAAGAGATTGTGAAAACGGAGGTCAAGTTTAAAAATGATTCATCTGGCGCTTTCCTACAGTACTGCAGTAGGCTTTGTGTGTGTGAGAGTTTGTATGTCGCCAGCATAACTCGAGGAGCTGTTGACGGTTGTGCGTTATATTTAGTGGATAGTTAGGGGTGTCAAAGAGGAAGGTCAAGTTCGATAATGGGCCTCATAGCGGGTATATGAGGTACTGCAGCGGAGCTTCAACGTTTGAGGCCAAATTTTCTGGAGGCGTCAGGTTCATGATTTTTAGGTAGTATATAGCTTCTGGGACGGCAAGTGAGTGGTGTGAATTATGGCCCCCTAGCTGCTCCTTTGGAACTGCAGTTGGCGTTTTTGTTAATACCTTTGGAGACGAATAACTTCAGCAGGGATTGACGGATTATCATAATCTATGGCATGTGGATAGTTTCGGTGATGCTTTACATAATTGAATACTTGTCATGCAAATAAGACGATAATTTGCATAATAAATGAGGAAAGTTTATCAATCCGCCAAAAGCTTATAGTCAAATTTCATGCAAGTGCTATGGTAATGATTTTTAAGTGGTGTACAGCTCTTGGGGCAGGTAGTAACTGATGTAAGTTTAGACCCCCTAGTGGCTTGCTTAGAACTGCAGTGGGCTTTTTTGATGTTACCTTTGGAGGTGAATAACTCGGGTAGGGTTTGATGAATTTGCATTGCTTTGGACAGGTAGGTTATTGAGGTAATGATTAACAAATATAGACGTATGAAATTGTAATCAGGGTCTAATTAAGTGGTGAAATAGGCTTGTTTATGATTGCGTTTAAATACCTTTTGTTGACCTATATTCAATGACAACACCTGCTTGTCAGCAGGCCTGTGTAAATTAGATTGATGCTCTCTGGTGATCTCACTACCACCGTCCAAACTACTCTCCCGCTGGGACGGAGCTAAATCAACAAACACAGGAAAGGTCAGGCCCTGTGAGGGACTATCGTCAACCAGATGGTCCTGACGTCGTACCTGATAGGGAAACACTACTTCATTCAGCCACCTAAAGAACGCAACAACGAACTTATCTTCCAATTTAGTCTTCATACGAGGTCAAAGTTCGGAATTCCTCCCACCCTATCATCGCTACCTACCGCCCGGGAGGGGAACTGCCGTCACCGAGAAATTGTCCTTCCTTGGCAACACGTCTTGGGTGACCATGGAAGAAATTAGAGATTCCTCCACCAATGATCTGATGGCTAAGGGAATCATTCAAAGAATCGATGTTTCAGCTACCACACGCGTTTCTGAGGCACTGGTTTGTTGTGTCCAGCAGGAGTCAGGACTAACGAGCCCGGTAAATTATGTTACCAACGTGAGGTGCACAGGAGACAGGAGAGGCCACCAAACTTCAAGTCTCTTGACTATTGGTATAATCCCCTGATTATTCGGCGAAGATATGTGTTCGTGGAACTCTAGTTATGTATTATATTGGGGGCTGCAGGTAATTCTTAATGTACACAAAAAGCATAGATGATAGCATGAAATTTCATCTGTGTTGGTAAATGTCATTATAACTAAAGACGGAACTTTACAAAGACAGCATTTTGAATTGAGACTTAATCAAATTTTCGGCTGACTCCATCATCGACGTATACGTACGTGACGACCATGTTCATAGAACTGACCCATCTACTGCAACTTCGGGGACGTGACGTTAGAAACACGTGACTGCAGCAACGGGTCGTATGTACCAGATAACCTGTTCAATGTCAAACGGCGGACTCGAAGGTACGGGGGCGGAAATTTTGGGCAAGTTCTAATTCTTCTAAGTGTTGGTTTCGTAAATATATGTTAGTCTTCATTCATATCATAAACCATGTTGCTGTCCTGTGTTGCGCAGGCGGTGTGCACGCCGGTATCCTGGGCGAGCTCGGCTGCAGCACAGTCCTGGCACAGAACGAGGCGAAGGTTCTACAGGCCGCGGCTTTCACTCAACAACAGACAGGCGTGTCCATCTCCATCCACCCAGGTCTCATCTTAAACCTGCTGTAGTTACAAGACAACTGGTGTCTCACGGGGCCGCGCCTGTTTGCAAAAGACATTCGACGCAAATTTGTCACCAGAAATTGCAAGTTTAAGCAAATGTCGCCAATAGGCACCAATGGGCGCGAAAAGGTGCAATTTTTTTCTGTGAAAAGTAACATGTCAGTTTCAATGTTTGTTTGTTTGAACTTTGTTTAGTCATGAGAAGCTCAAATCTGCACGCAGGCCGCTTTTTTTGCGATCATGAGGAGGAAGATGTAAGGAACAGACAAAATATAACAGATACAGATTACATCATTCAAATGCTTATAAATTGTGTAATCATATATTTTTGCGCACACATAGTACGAAAACACTATCGCAAATCTTATTTTGATACATGTACATCTTAATCATTGTACATTGGTCTTTACTTTAGTGGCAACCCCTCGATTTCTATTCTCCAAGCAGAGGTTTCGATCGGGGGGAAATAGTAGTGGTCGGGATTTTTTACACTCTCCTGTCTGCAGAGAGAGAAGAGTGTAAAAACATCACCCCCGCCCGATCGAAAGAGGAGAATACTCGATTTCCAATAACCTGCTCATCTGGACTATTACGCAAATGCGTTGCACGTCAGTGTGACCGCAAGGGAATATTTTTTACAAATTCGCAAATTTGTCGCAGTTTTTTGTCACAAACAGGCGCGCGGCCTAGTGAAATACCCGCTTTTAACAGTCAGACAACCGTGTTTTCAATTGTTGAGTCTAATGAATGCTGCTCAATGCACTACTCCAAGTGATGCTTACGTGAATAATACCCACATTTTCACACGATAATAGTCATGCTTTTTAACATAACGTGTACATCTAAGTATTGCAAATTAGAGACCCCATTAGTGTCCCTTCTTCCTGACCTCAACAGCTATCAACCAACCCAAAACGGTGACAATACCTTCTGGAGAACACGAGATGTCAAAAACAGAACTTCTGCTGCAGTACCAACGAAAGTTGCTAGGGGACCCAAAATCTAGTCATTTTGAGGACCCATCAAGACCAACCCACATAGTACATGTTAACACAATGCATTCAGTCATTTTCGAATTATATTTTTGACAGACAGACAGGCGGACAGACAGGCACACACACACACCAACACGCACACACACGCGTGCACACACAAACAAACAAACACACACACACACACACACACACTGTCACACATACGAACCCTATCGAAAACATAACCTTCTTGGTGAAAGTAATAATCCTTTAATATTTCTTCCCGAAAGGCTATAGCAAGGAATCCCCTGTTGAAGTTGCTCAGATCCTCCGATCCGAGGGTGCAGATCTGACACGTGTGGTGATCAGTCACGTGGATCGCGGGATCCTCACAGTGCCCGACATGATCGCTCTAGCCGAGCAGGGCTGTGTTCTGGAGTTTGACCAGTTCGGCTGGGGCTGCTCCTTCACTCACGCCCTGTCACATGGCATCGACTACCCCAGCGACTTCGTGCGCTGTCAGATGATCCGGGAACTACGAGATGCTGGCTTTATTAAACAGGTACGTGTATTTTGTTTGTATGAAGGTTGTACCTGGAGCCAACGTCACTTCATATGAGCGGAAGTGTGCCGTCAGCAACGGGGCAGTCGGTATCAGTACCCGTCCCTAGCTCTGTTGAGGGGTGGGCGTTGGGCCCTAGCCCCTAATGGTACTGTAGATCGCCTCTTAGATAAAACAACGCGTGTTACGCCAATTACAAGGTTGAGAGAAAGTTGGTTCAACAACCTTTGAACCATTGCTGACGTGACACGTGACTCAAGTGTCTATACGCTCGTTCTCATTTAAATGTACACATTTTGTAATCACCGTTACCGTTAGAAGTAAGACGTTCCTGACATTAAGATATGCCACATATAAGGTACCAAACTACCGTTTTTAAAAGCTAGAAAAGTTTTAAGTCGTAATAAAAACTAAAGTTTGACATCTTATATGTGGCATATCCTAATGCCAGGAACGTCTTATTTCGATCGGTAACGGAGATTACAAAATGTGTACATTTAAATGAGAACGAGCGTATAACGACTTGATGTGTGTCAGAAAGCTGAAAAAGACTGAGCGGATCAGTCGAAAATTCCGGTCAGAATATTTTTTGGAGTTCGAGAACAGTTTAATTCTTCATGTATTTTACCGACTTATAGTTATATTAAGTATGCTGCTAACCGTGGGTTATATCAAGGACTCTCTATCTTCCAGGTTGTACTGTCACATGACATTGCCTTCAAAAGCCGGCTGACGCGGTACGGAGGGGACGGGTACAGTTACCTGCTGAAGAATATCGTCCCGTACATGCTGCAGAGAGGGCTGGCAGAGGAGGATATCGACACCATCCTAGTTCAGAACCCCAAACGTTTACTGACTATTGTCTAAAACGCCCCATCTCTAATGTCTGTAGCTGTTGTGAAAATGTGTAAAATGGCTAGTACTTTTGCCATTAGAACCACTTCTAAGACAAGACTTAATCGTCCATGAAATGGATTTAAACTTCGAGGGTAACAGATTAGCGCATAATATTTTAAAAGAGTCCTAAACTCTAGAAGGGGGTGTTGTTTTCCACTAGATCATGTATCAATGTTTCAATGAATACATAATCAACCGACTTTTTACAGAATTCCGCTGGTGATGAATCACACAAGGTGTGTTTAGTAAAACAATATGATACGCACTAAACCCGTGCAGACCCTACCCATGCATTCCCCTAGACTTATATACACTTCCTTCATCGTGAATATTGTTGGCATAAATGACGGGTGATAAGCACATTAAGAAGGCCAGTTGTTAATAAGATATAAAAGAACACATAACAGGACCAGTTTTTCTTATCACCCCTAAAATTCTTTTTGGAACCTACCTTTTGCCAAGCCTTGTTAGGTACATTGTATTCAGCCATAGGCTGAGGTTGTTAATTTGATTAATTAGAAAATAGAGGGTCACCTGGGAAATTTAGTAGAACACTGAATGCTTTTTGAAGTGCACGGGACTAGTGGGTACTTAATCGTATACCGTGATAAGCATTCATTTTCACTTCGTAAAATTATTATCTATTCGAAAATAACTCCCCCCTCTATAGTTTAGGACTCCTTTAACGGTGGCGTAGTAAACATCTGGCAGGTGTTTTAGATTTAATTGAGGGAACGAATAGCCGTGATTTCAGTTATACACAGTTTAATTCACAACATCTACCAAGACCTCATTAGCCCAAGGCTATCTCGTAATGACGCTCTTGTCATTTGATGTTTTCGTCAGCTTTAATGAGTATTGAGTATTGTTGATCATTATACACTTTTAATCATTTGTCCAACAGATGTATGGGGCCAATAAAACAGAAGAACCTTTGAATTCATGGAAGTCAATAGGTTTCACTATGTCCTTTAAGCCATCCGCACTACCCTATCCCTGGTGCTGAACAGCATTAGCACTGCCCTGTACTTGGTGCTAAACACAATCCCCATTGCCTGTTGCCGGTGCTACTGCCCTGTCCTGGTGTTTAATACTACTCACACTTCCCTGAATACCATCCACACTGCCCTGTCCCTGGTGTTTAATACTACTCACACTTCCCTGAATACCATCCACACTGCCCTGTCCCTGGTGTTTAATACTACTCACACTTCCCTGAATACCATCCACACTGCCCTGTCCCTGGTGTTTAATACTACTCACACTTCCCTGAATACTATCCACACTGCCCTGTCCCTGGTGTTTAATACTACTCACACTTCCCTGAATACTATCCACACTGCCCTGTCCCTGGTGTTTAATACTACTCACACTTCCCTGAATACCATCCACACTGCCCTGTCCCTGGTGTTTAATACTACTCACACTTCCCTGAATACCATCCACACTGCCCTGTCCCTGGTGTTTAATACTACTCACACTTCCCTGAATACCATCCACACTGCCCTGTCCCTGGTGTTTAATACTACTCACACTTCCCTGAATACCATCCACACTGCCCTGTCCCTGGTGTTTAATACTACTCACACTTCCCTGAATACCATCCACACTGCCCTGTCCCTGGTGTTTAATACTACTCACACTTCCCTGAATACCATCCACACTGCCCTGTCCCTGGTGTTTAATACTACTCACACTTCCCTGAATACCATCCACACTGCCCTGTCCCTGGTGTTTAATACTACTCACACTTCCCTGAATACCATCCACACTGCCCTGTCCCTGGTGTTTAATACTACTCACACTTCCCTGAATACCATCCACACTAAACAATATTCACACAAACCCTGTCCTTGGTGCTGAACACTATCCACACTGACCTGTCCCTGAACACCATCCCTACTGCCCTGTCCCTGGTGCCAAATACTATTCACACTGCCCTGTCCCTGAACACCATCCACTCTGCCCTGTCCCAGAACACCAACCGCACAACCTTGTCCCTGAACATCATCCACTCTGCCCTGTCCCTCAACACCATCCCTTCTGCCCTGTCCCAGAACACCACCCGCACAACCCTGTCCCTGAACACCATCCACTCTGCCCTGTCCCAGAACACCACCCGCACAACCCAGTCCCTGAACACCATCCACTCTGCCCTGTCCCAGAACACCACCCACACAACCCTGTCCCTGAACACCATCCACTCTGCCCTGTCCCAGAACACCACCCGCACAACCCAGTCCCTGAACACCATCCACTCTGCCCTGTCCCAGAACACCACCCACACAACCCTGTCCCTGAACACCATCCACTCTGCCCTGTCCCAGAACACCACCCACACAACCCAGTCCCTGAACACCATCCACTCTGCCCTGTCCCAGAACACCACCCACACAACCCAGTCCCTGAACACCATCCACTCTGCCCTGTCCCAGAACACCAACCGCACAACCCAGTCCCTGAACACCATCCACTCTGCCCTGTCCCAGAACACCAACCGCACAACCCTGTCCCTGAACACCATCCACTCTGCCCTGTCCCAGAAAACCACCCGCACTACCTTGTCCCTGAACACCATCCACACTGCCCTGTACTTGTACTGTGCTGAACACCATCCACACTGCCCTGTACTTGTACTGTGCTGAATACCATCCACACTGCTCTGTACCTGAATACTATCTGTGCATGCTGAGATTGAATAATACACTTAAGACAGGATTAATAATGTTGAATTTGTCAGAGGAAAACAGTAAATAACATATTCACTTACATATTGATAGTAATTTATTGTTAGTTAATCATTCATACCATCATAGCACATTTCATGTAGTCCACTTTACCACAAAGGCTTCTGCAAAGATCTTTAGCACCGTTTATACAAAATGCTGACAGAAGACATGTAAAAAAGCATGTCCCCACTCCCCACATAGTACACTGTTCTTATGACATAGTGGCATCAATGACATGGTGCAAATATCTTATTTCTGTAATCTGAGATTTTCAATGGTTAGTTAAAGTTAAAGTTAAAATCCACCCACACCATGAGGTGTATAGGGAGGTGCCCATCTCCGTTTCATAGCCCTGGGCCACACTGTGTGCAATCACTGGAGCAGGGGGCTAGTCCACTGGCAGTAGAGTGTGTTTAACTTCCATACTGTTTCAGAAGTATGTGCCATTTTTATAAAGTCTTTGGTATGACTCAATGCGCCTCTTGTCCAGAGGTGTCCTACCCGGGAGTTATCGGGTCTTCTGGTTCCAAGTAATCAGAACCAGATGTGGTAAGCAACAGAAGCGCAGACCACTACACCACAGGGATACCCCATGATTTTTCAATGGTAGGTTTCAAGATTTCCAATGCATGATGTTGCAAGTCATGTATGGCCATGCCAATTGACTAGTGTTAAAGGTCTTACCATTGCTAGGTGAGGCCATGTTGATTTGATTAGATTAGATGACATCATCTGGGAACAGGAAAACTGAAGTTGGGCCAAAGAAAAATTGTCTTCATTGTATGAAAACCAGTGGCCAGGAAGGTTTTACAAATGCTTAAACGTACCAAACATGTTATACCAAACTTAACTGGACAAAAATTGATCCACGCATGTCATCCATGATAATCAAGTCAGTGTGGCCATATTGCAAAACCTGTTATCATACTTCACTTGTGGGGAAATAAAGCTACAGTGTAAAAAAGGGAGTTCCATCATATATCTTATGATGTCCTCATGCATTTCACACGGCCACAAAAATGGAGACTTTTTACATGTAGCTTGATTTAAAAATGTGCATCCATTATAATGATACCAATCAGAATCCATAGACAAACTTTCAAAACGTTTCACCAAATGTGATGTAGTAGCAGCAGGTGACTTTACACATAATACAGCCTTCATGGCTGACACTCTATACAGAACTGCTGGTTATTCATTAAAAAACATGTAGCAAGGTTTTGTGAATGTTTGGCAGATACAAAGTGGACATGTAATTTTGCATTCCCTTTGCACCATTACCTAGTATGTACCTATAGTTAAAGGATTTTGTTGTTTTCATTTTCTTACCATACAATTTTTCTCATGAATCAAACATATTTGATATGACTACTGCAGACACCACATGCTAGTCCCACTGTTCATAATATATACATGTATTACTCAATTTCATTCAATAAAATTGTTGTAAGATCCAATGTTCAAGTTTTGATTAAAATGTTTTACTGTTATCAGTTAGTCCAAGGGTTAAAGATTCTGTTCCATTGATCTTTATTTATGCACAAAAGAAATCACAGTGGAGGCAGAAGGGCCTATAAAAGAATGGCTGTTTCTAATTTTGATTTTGTTTTGGCAGCCACTCTATCTAATTACGTTCTTTAATGATCTGAGAGCCACCAAATTACATCAATGTGGAATAATATTAACTAGAAAGGCAACATTTTCGAGAAAATGCAGGATATTCCCCTCCCATTACCTACATCCCAAATATAACATCCTTAGCATGTACTGTAAGGGAATTATGAAGTTTCGGCATCAATTATGGAAAGGAGGTCCTCAATAGCATAAGTTATGTCCAGGTGTATTTAACCTTCCAAAAGGTACCTACATGTCAAGTATGACATCCGTAGCATGTACCGTAAGGGAAATACAAGTTTTTGCATTAATTATGCAAATTAGGTCCTCATTACCAAAATATATATATATCAATAACATCATGATTCTGTTATGTAACAAATGCTGGCAACTCTACTACACAGTGGTAAAGATCATAACATTGCCTTAGCAAGAATGCACACAGTTAAGACCTGATGAAATTACTACTGTACAACAACAATTCTAGCAAACAATGTTGATTAAGCAGCTATGGCAAACAACCATCACACAAAAAGTAAAGTGACCACTTGTCTTAGTGTTATATACATGTGTAATATGTATTTCAGCTAGTAAGGAGTAAATGGCCAGTACGTGTATATCTCTATTAATCCAAGGAGGTTAAAATAGGCCTTGATTAATCAAAACACATTGCAGTCCTGAATTCGATTTTCAATTAGTTTTAATTATAGTTCCTTTTTAAAAACTTTAATTAGCAAGCCAGTCATTCACCAAAAATGTTTTTTTTCCTAAAAAGCTGCCCCATGACTTGTTTTCAAAGGTTTGTCCCTATTTCTTGATGCCCAATGCTGCTACCATGTTGGTGGGTCCTGCAGACATGCCACCGATCGCCAGGAGGCGTCCCTGATACAGGAGAGGTGCAGAGGAGCAGAGCGGTGTGTTGAGGTTGGGCAGGTTGAACCACTTCTTCCTCTCCAGGTCAAAACCTTCCACAGAGGTCTGCGGTCCCCCCACAGCTGATGAAATAAAACAAGCTCTATCATGATTTCTTGATTTTTACCGAAAAGAGGTGTGTGCAAAGCTTAGGCAGTGGAGTACACCAATGCACACAGCAGCTAAGGGACCAGTAACGGTAACAAGTTTCATGGAATTTATACAATCCACTACTAAGAAACATAACGGGGGGTGCCCTAACATGTCACTTTTTTTATGAGCTCGAACTCACGGCGCTCCATTGCTGGTTGCTAGAGAATGGTCATGTTTTAATGAATGAATTTTTAACACAGTCATCTAAAGAACATACTTGGACAAGAAATGTATTCATACTGTTCATGGGCCCTTCACGTTCCGCGTTACATGCGGAAGACGCTGTGAGACATTTTCACGAATGTACCTTCTGATTTAGTGCTACGCCAGATAGTGTGCCTAACTTATTACGCTTTGGTAATTTTGCTCTCTTCAGAAGTTGGTGATGAAGTTAGGGAATGTAAATAAGGCTTGATGTCTGCTATATTCTAGCTTTCTTTTGACTAGAAAATTTTGACTGTGTGCACTTCTCACGTCATGTGAGAAGGGCCATGTCTAGTGCATCCCAGCTCATGTTTTCACGGGAAATAGGCTACTACGCACTGTGCGCGCGGGCCAACGTACGTCTTGCATGCGACCCGACTTACAAAATCATTATGGAAAATTGACACCGCTTACATCAACAATACTCCGTCTGCTTATTGGGAAATATCTTCGCCATCTCTGTATTCAGTTTCCTTTTCATAGATGGTACCAATCGTTCCGCCACCATTGCGGCCAAAAAAATGGCGGGAAAACAACGTCGCCAGACGACGGCGATGTTTACGTTGTTTTCTTTGGTCGGTTTTATTCTCAACAAACACTTAAAGACCCAATTTTTTTGTGTCTGATGAAGTCATATTTCTTATGTGTATGATAGTTGTGTATCTGCTTGGCACAGGTCGTATATTTAGGTGCCGGGTCGTCTAGCTACGCAGTGACCCTCTACTCAGCGTTGCCATCATTATTGTCAAAATACTATTCTCGAGAAAACAAGAAATGAATATGTACACATTGTTTTGATTGCAAATAACAATTATGTGCATAAACTTGGTTTATTTACCTTCCTTATCAGAATAGTCAGTGGACACAAACAAGGTGTACTTATGCATAATAAGATCACTAAAAAATCTGTGACATGTTAGGGCACGTCACAAGTTAGGGCACCCCCCGTTACAAATCTTACGGAAGTTGGACTAATTTTGCAGAATTCAAACAAGCTTAATAGAATACATACCATCCTCACTAATTGTTAGCGCCTGGGTCACGTGACATGAGTGGCAAATTCAATTTGGTAGCCTCAGGAATTCCATTTCTTCCTACCATATCTTGGTTTTAAAGAACTTTACTTTTAAAGCCATCCAGCTAAGCATCAAAAACCTCAACATGCACAAATGCTGGCTTTTTGGACAATATATACTATTAGATGTAATTTAGATCAACTTGCGAGACAAGATTGAGAACTGGTTTAGGCTGGCACTAGTCCAAAAAATTAGTAAGGTTAGTATGTATTCTGTAAAACTTCCATAAAATTTGTATTAACTGTAAAATTTGTATGTTTCTTAGTAATGGATTGCATGAGTTCCACAAAATTTATATGTACTCTGTACAACTCATATGAATACTTAATAGGCATCCAAGAAAGTAGACACAAATTCTACTGCCCAACCCCAAAACTGTGTCTTTTGAAGTGCTACAATGGCTACAATATCTGGTAAAAAAATAACTTACACAGTCCTCCAACAATGACGACTTTCTCACCGAGAACTCCGGCCACAAAGTCGGCTCGTTTGGTCTTCATGGGTCTGTGTGTCTCCCACCTGCCGGACTCACCTGTATATAAAGAGATCTTTATTGATACAACAAAAGCACAGCGACTTTCGTAAGGTCTGCTATATCTATACATACATACAAACGAATAGGTGCATACAAATGAGTTTGATTATCATATGGGATAGAGCAACATATCGTAATTTCATGTGCCGTATATTTATACATAGCTTGTTCTAATGTCCAAACATTCTTTGTATATAAGGTGGACAAGCAACTTTTGTAAGAACTTTTTCTATCACTCCTTCAATCACTGTCCGGTTTATCCTGATTCTGTTGTTCCCATCTTGTGAGGGTTAGACAGACAGTACAAATATCTACACACAGATTCATATACCTGAGGACATGTACACCGTATCATAACTTGCCTGTTAAGAATTTTTTGATAATGCGTTTGACAGATGGGGTCTCGAATGTTAAGTATGAACCGTGATGAGAACGGATGTAGACTCACTCATGTTTGGGATCGCATTCTTGAAAAGTAGATAATAATTTTTGCACTGTTATCATTTTGGACAACATTAAATATGTATTATAATAGTCAGTAAATGCAGAAATCTTTGCGATGGTTTTATCGTGTTTTTTTGCGGCGACCATTTCACCGCGAACTTAAAACCACCGCAAACATTTCTGTCAGATACTGTTTAAGTAGCAGTATGTGACTATATAGCGCTGCCGCAAACTTAAAACCACCGCAAACACTCCATTTTCGCCTTAGCGTGTAACAAAAACCATGCAAACTTAATTGCACTTACAGAAAAAACTCCTTTATGTTTTGGACAGCATTGTACATGTAAATCCTGCATTAACTATTTATGTACTGTAAATACTTTTGGAGCCTCATCTGCACCACAACAACCACGCCTATAGCTGCAGTGCAAAGTGAACCAGTTAGAATTGCCCTGAGAAAGGTTATACTTATAGACGGTCACTGAAATGTCGGTGTGAATGAAATACTTGGTTGTGTACAAAAATATTTGTTATCCTGTAACAACTAACATATCATACCTTTCTCTGTGTCAAACGTTTCTGTGGTTCCTGAGAATCTCCTGTCCTGGCCCTGCGTGAACAGGCCTCCCAGACTCACGATCACGCTGTCCGACATCACGTACTGCGGGAACACACGCTTGCTGGGAATGTCGGGGAATTTGGTCCAAGCGTTGGAGGAGATGTCGTACATTTCAAACGCTGCACAGGGTTCCTTTCCTTGTCTGCCACCTGATTTGAATATTATAATAAGGAATAAGAAGTGTCTGCGTGTATTCAGAGTGTACTGTACCAACAATGTGCATCGAAAACCGGCAAGTAAATTCCGTGGTTGTTGGGGAGCCGTATGGAACATCTTGGACTTTGTTTAGCAACAATGAAAGATCGTCTGCTTCTGTTGTGTCATGAATAGACAGATAGTTGTACTTAGGTCAATATGTTGGTTATGCATGAATAGCACACTAGTACTAGTAGTATGCTCTTTGTATCTTAGTTGTAGGAGATGAAAATGTAAAAAATAACACATCATCAGGTAACAGTTATGAAGGTACTAATATAATTATGATGATCCTAGTTTATAGAAGGCTACTTTATCATTTTATCATCAATTATGCATCCTAAGCTGAATCATTCAAAATGTATGCCTGTATATGATTATGTTCATCTTTACCTACTAGTAACTCTCACAACTCAAACCATGCAAACTTGAAAGAGGTAAGATGAGATTCAAAATGCACTCATCGAACAGTCTGTCAGCCGCAAGGAACATTAATAAACCAAAAGAAAGACACTGGGGGGGGGGGGGGGGGAATCTATCTAGTCCTTTGTTTTGTCCCAGGTACCCGAGAGTTCTACGCGGAGTCCTCCCTTCCCACAAGCACAGACACCTTGAGAACGCCTTGAACAAGTGTGGCTACAAACGATGGACCTTTCACAAAGCACTCAAACCTGCTGACGAATCCAAGAAACCTTCGAACGAGAAACATATGCAGAAGAGGAAGACAACAGCGAATGCCACTATTCCGTACATCCAAGGAGTCTCAGAGAAACTCCGGCGAATCCTGCAAGGCTTCAACATCGCCACCAGCTTCAAACCCTACTCTACCCTCAAACAGAAGTTGGTCCATCCCAAGGACCGCGTACGCAAACACATCAAATCCGACGTCATCTATAGACTTAAGTGTGAACATCCGCAGTGCCACGACACCTACATTGGAGAAACCAGCCAACCACTGAAGACAAGGTACAATCAACATTGCGGGGCTTCAGCAAGCAAGTACTCATCGGCCATCTACCACCACATGAAACATCACCGGGGCCACTCATTCAGACTGGAGACAACGGACGTCCTGGATCGTGAACCACGATGGTACGAAGGCGGAATCAGGGAGGCCATCTACGAGAGGATCTACAACCCCACCTTGAACAGGAAGGGAGGACTCCGAGTACAACTCTCGGGTACCTGGGACTCCACCCTTCCCACACCCAAAGGACAATAACTTTCCTATGGTGTTGTCTTACCATAGGAATCTTCCTAACTTATTTTACATTACAATGTGTTGTCTTACCATAGGAATCTTCATAACTTATTTTACATTACAATGTCGCTTATGCATGACTGTGTGATTTGCCATGTAAAAAAAGTTTTTTCTAGTTATTGTATATAAGTACTGGTTAGTTCTGCTAGTTCACTTTAGTGACGCTGAAGAAGAGTGATGGATGTCACTCGAAACGTCCGGAAATAAATCTCCAAATTTTCATCCAGTTGTAGAGTTTGAATTTCTCCTTATATGACTTTCCTTACTTCTCCCAGGTGTAAAAATGGGTTCCTTGTTAAACTTCAGTCAAGTAAAAGGCAGTGGAAGGAGAGGGATGGGCTCTGCCTTTCAATACCGTGCCCTAGAGGCTAGACACAGTGGATAACAACCCACCCAGGCTGCAAAAAGGCTATGGGACTACCTTTACCTTTTTACTGAAGTGTTCCTCATTGCTATGCAAGCAGAAAAGTTTGTGTCAAACTAACTTTAACATCAAATTACTGAATAGTAACACTATCCTCGTATGAGGCTATGCATGATATCTGACCTAAGCTTGTGACTTTGACATATCATTAAATGATTGACAGCAGACAGGAGGAGTGACTCACCCAGCACATACAGCTTGTTGTTCCTCAGGAAGATGCCGGTTGCGTATCTGGCAGTGGGCATGGGGGCCAGGCCCTTCCACCGGTCATTCTCGATGTCCAGACTCCGCAGGTGGTCCTGAGGGTTGGTGTCCACCCCCATCCCTCCCACTGCCAACACCTTACCGTCTGTGGGGAAACAATAGTCAGGACAGGTGATGAGGCTGATATGAACATAACGAATTATGATATCAAATTATTATTCACAAATTTCATTCAACTCCCCATGCTTGGAGCAGCAAATCATACACAGCAACGGTGTAGTACTACATAAGAGGGGAAACCACTCCAGTCAGTCGCTAAGGTAAAGACCCAATCACTAAGGGGGTATCAGGTTACCGGAGGCGCCCGCGGGCTCCCACGAGCCAATGCCTGGGAGCCCGTGAATCTGTCCAATTGTCATAAATAGTTTCAAAACGGTCCTCTCGTTCAAATGAAATAAAATTTCTGTTGCGTATCCCCCAAATGTCAGCCTTTCGATTCCTGTAGAAAAATCCGGGTGACTTTAGCCTGGACCCTGATGAATCCCACATTTTGAATGGGAAAACCAAAACGATATAACTGATTTTAATTGGCCCTAAAGTTTACTGATAATCCTTCATATTTGCAGTTTAGAGAACATAACCGTAAAATACAACCTTTTGTCTTAGGATTGTCTATATTTCGAATTAAAAATATTTTCAAGACCGTGAAAATGGCGAAAAATTTCATGTTTTTACCTTTCATGAACCATATTTCAACAGTGCCTGCATTTTCGAAAAATCCCTAACACAGAAACCTTGAGAAAACCGTCAACTCTATTTCAAGCCGTCAATGAGGTAAATTGGACGCTTTTTGGTGTCAAGATGTATTGTCCAGACTATGGTTTGTATTTTAGAAAAATACGCTTTTTGTTCTGATGTAAAGCGGAAGGGAGAAAGGGCCATGCTAGCGCAGGTTTTCAGTGGATACCTGCATATGACCTCAGGTGACCTCCAAATCGAATGCGCGTTCTGTTTGATTTTACGTCAATCATGTCTGATCGAACGTGATAGAACATAACTCGAATTGGAAAAAAGTCTGGGACTTTTGAGGCCTAATTTGACAACCGTGAACATTTAATTTGGGGGGATATAATTTCATGGCAGGGAGAAAATGAAGTGTTTGTGGTCAATTTAAGTTCTCTGTTGAAATAAAGCTTAAGGGAGTAGGTGGGTAAAAGACAGAACATTTTATTTATTTAAATGTTTGTGTTGGTTTTTAGTTCACAGAAGCGCAAACACAAAACCACTGGGAATTTTTTCCTCTTTTACAGTATATGCTGAATGATGGTGACTGAATTTGAGGGTAAGGGTTAAGTGTTATGTTTGTCATGTTAATCAGGTTTACAACCGTTACTGTAACACTACAAATTACAGCAAATAAAGGAGAGTTGGGAAAGCCAGGGACACATGTATGTCTTAAATCTCAACTGTGATGTGACGGCAAAGGTTACCATATATCCTTATCTCTGACATGGCCTCCCTAAAAATTGTACAACATGTAACGTTTCTATCAGCGCAATGTTTACCTCTAGCGACAGCGGCGATGCCTAACGCTGCTGCCATGAGTGGCGTCAGCTGCGTCCATTTCCTCTCCACGATATCGAACACCTCCACGGCATCCAGCGGCGCCTGCGTCACGCTCACCCCGCCCAGAACCACGATCTTCTGCCCGACGGACACCGCGGCCGGCCCCGCCCTCTTCGTCGGCATGCCGTCCAACTTCTCCCACGTGCTCGCTGCCGGATCGTAGGCTTCAAACGCGTCGATGGGGACTCCGTTTTCCTCGCATCCACCAATGACGTACAGTTTTGCATCGGATCCCTCTGCTGCAGTACAGAAGGAGCGATTGGTCGGCATCGGAGGGAAGTTTTCCCACTGGAACTGGACTCGGCCTCCCGTTGCCATGACAACTGTGGTGTACGAAGATCGGAGTAGACTGCTGTGTACAAATAAACAGAATGTCAGCCATGAAATTGTGTATTATTTGTTTTACCATATGCATCTTATGTACAAACGTTAGCCTTCTCCCTGCTGCGTAACTCTGTAACCAATCTATCAATTTGGTGCCAAATGGCTCCTTCAGTGTCCTAAACGTTAAATGAAAGCTACTACAATTTGCATTTTTGGACTACATATAATTGTTTCATTAACTAGGCTTTTTAAGGGATTTCTTTTCTTTCTTTTTTAAACATTTCCTTGAAACAGAATCGTGATTGGCCAGCTAAAATATTTCTAGATCTAATGACAGTGTATCATTTCACTGAGTAATGCACGGATGACAGGTAAAAACTAAAAAAGGATAGAGTTTATTTGTGTTGGAAGTTTACATGGCAAATGTACAAAGCCAATTTAACTTTGTCGCAACATACACATGGGTGTTTGAACAAGATCTCATGACGTCCTGGGTTCAAATCCCCTGATAGACATTTGACGTTGTGCCCTTGGGAAAAGCACTTTATTACACAAATTTCCTCACTTCACTCAGATGAAAATGAGTACCAGTAGCTTCAGTTAGGGACATCCCTCGGATTGGACGTTAAATAATGTCTGTCCCATGTTCGTGGAGATCCACATCACGAGCATGTTAAGGAACCCATCACAACATATCGAAAAGAGTACTAGAAGGGGTCCTTCCCAGTGTGAGTGAATCATATAAATCTGACCATACATGCAGCTTGTACTCTTCAGTATACATCTGGTGTGTTACGCCTTGAAGCGGTTTATCGGGTATACAAACAAACAAACAAACAAACAAACAAAGCAGTTTACAAATCATAGGACAGGTGTGACAAATTCACCGGGAGAAGTGTGTGTGCACATGTGCAATATAGTTACTTCAATGTGTAAAGGTCACCAAGTAGTGCTACTGCAGTTTCATTTATGTTCACTGGGATTTATTAATCTAATATTCTGGTTGGAGGATTTTGGATTCCCAAACCAAAGTGTGTATCATGTAGTACAATGGAAATATATCAATAGCAGTAGCATATTTGGATATTGTGAAAATGAAACCTGTGCTGCTAACATTTCCAGTTTTACAGTACAATTGTCTTTCAAATCCTGCTTATGTTACAAATCATCATCAACAAATCATGTACACATCATACCCTATTAAAGAGATGTAGGTTTGCCATAGCCACTTATGTAGGTCAGAATCTGAAACTATATTATGCAGTGTTCGAAATACCCACCTGCAGTCTGCAATTTGCAGAAAGATTTTGAAGATTGCAGAAGAAATATTAAACAACCTGCAATTTTGCAGAATGAAAAAATCAGGATTGGGATTCAATGGTTCTCAATTTTTCACACACATGTATGTTTTTCCTGTTTCAAACTTTGCTTGTAAAAATCAAAGATAGAGTGAGAGGATAAAAGATTACAGCAATGTTGCAAAGCTAGATATAATATAAATAGGCATTATTAGATTGAAAAAGGTTGAAGTATGGAGGCTTGTATATTTGCAGAAAATATTTTCAAATTGCAGAACAAAATCTTAACATTCTGCAATATTGCAGAGCACTGAAAAAAAGTATTTCTACCACTGTTATGTATATACTTGCTCGCATACATTGTGATTTGATGCCCATTATAAAATCACACAGGGATGGTAGCAGCCTCACGGCTCCTGGTTCCAACTGGTTGCTAACTGGGAGACCCCGGTTCAATCCTGGGTCAGGATATCTCGGTTGGGGCTGCACCCGTCAATGCGGAAGGGACATAAAAATGGGGGTCCCGTGTTCGAAGAGTGACTGTAACTGTTACCGTGCCTCAAGCAAGTTATCGAAAAGGGAAGAGCAACCTCTCCCTGTAAAAATATACCCTGCTACTGAAACAGCAAGGAAACTTGCTGTCCTATGTGCCACTAAGGGTCTGAGAGAACGATAAAATGATCATTTGAACAGTAACTAAAATTCGCTACAAATTTAGTACAACCAGTCTAACGGGGGATGCTCTAACATCGCACGTTTTTTTACGCGCTCGAACTCACGGCGCCCCATCGCTGGTTGCCAGAGAGTGGTCAGGTTTTGATGAATGAATTTTGAACACATTCATCTAAAGAACTTACTTGGATAAGAAATGTATTCAGACTGTTCATGAGCCCTTCACGCTCCGAGTTACAAGCGGCAAACGCTGTGAGACGTTTTCGCGAATGTACGTTCTGATTTAGTGCTACGCTTGATAGTGTGCCTAACTTGGCACGCTTTTATAATATTGTTCTCTTCGGAAGTTGGTGATGGAGTTAAGAAAATGTAAATGAGGCTTGCAGTCTACTATATTCTAGCTTTCTTTTGACCGGGAAATTTTGACTGTATGCACTTCTCACGTCATGTGATAAAGGCTATACCTAGCGCATCCCAGCTCATGATTTCACGGGAAATAGGCTATTACGCACTGTGTGCGTGGCCCGACGTACGTATTGCATGCGGCCCGACTGACAAATTAATTACGAAAAAACGCCAAGGCTTACATCAACAATACTCCGTCTACTTATTGCCTAATGTCTTCGCCATCTTTGTATTCAGTTTCCTTTTCATAGACGGTACCAATCACATGTTAGAGCGTAACAAATCTCTGAACCTCGCTGTGCGTTAAATCGCCCCGCCACCATCACGGCGAGGAAAAGAGGCGGGAAAACAACGTCGCCAGACGACACCGATGTTTACGTTGTTTTTCTTTGGTCAGTTTTCTACTCAACAAACACTTAAAGACCCAAATTTTTAGTGTTTTATGAAGTTATATTTCTTACGTGAATGATAGTTGTGTGTCAGCTTGGCACAGGTCGTATATTTAGGCCCCGGGACGTCTAGCTACGCAGTGACCCTCTACTCAGTCTACTCAGCGCTACCAGCATTATTGTCAAAATATTATTTTTCGACAAAACAAGAAATGAATATGTACAAATATGTTTTGAATGCAAATGACAGCTATGTGCATGAACTTCATTTATTTACCTTCCTTATCAGTATAGTCAGTGGTCACAAACACAGCGTACTTATGCAAAATGAGGTCAGTAAAAAATCCGTGCGATGTTAGGGCGCGTGCGATGTTCGGGCGCCCCCCGTTAACCTCATATTTGGTACAACTAACGTTACAATAGTACAAGGTACTACTATGACAACGGGACTTTCCACAGACGACTATCAATACTCTAACTTTATCATATCACACTTTACCTGTTTATGTAGAGGAGAAAAGTGGGACTTCAGGTGTCCATGTACGTGAACAGCTGCAGCAACATGCACCAGCAAGAATCAGCTGTGGAATTTCGCGCCTGTTTTTACTTCCGGATTGTAGACGCCTCTGGATGCCGGAAATGGAATGTTACTTTAGATCGCTGGAGGGCGCTCCTGTACTGTGTGGTCTCAAAGCAGATCCGGTGTCACTGGATTGTTACACTAGATCGCTGGACGGCGCTCGTGACTGGTCTCAAAGCAGATTCGGTGTCCGGTGTTATCTCACTGATTCTTCCGATCAGATTGAGCGTATTTGGCGGCGGTTTGTACGTTTTTCTGGAGGTGTAAGCTTTTTACCAGGCTAGGAGGGTATCTGCACAAAGCTCGCATTTCGAGAAAAACGTACAAAGCCCCGACAAATACACTCAAAACACGCTCGACTGTTACATCTACCCAGAGATTTAGCCATACTAGTACAGACACTGAACCTTAATCCGACACTTTTGAGAAAATGCAGCGCAGAATCATTAATCAACAAGCGACCTTGTGAGTATTTCAGTAACTGTTGGGTGTATTATGTTTAGCGCTTCCCCAGTCATTACTGCACATGTATAAGCATTCCGATTATCGAGCCGTGGCCGGAAAACAAGGCTTGAAAATAGCGTCACTCATGAGCAAGTCCCCTGGGAAATATGTTCTAAATAGAACATTAATCCGACACAATACAATACTGTAAATGCATTTAAGTTCGCGCGGTATTTGTTTCGCGTGGTTTTTGTTTCGCGCTAAGGCGAAAATGGAGTGTTTGCGGTGCTTTTAAGTTTGTGGCAGCGCTATAGTCACATACTACTACAGAATTGGACAAAAGTGTTCGCAGTGGTTTTAAGTTCGCGGAGAAACGGCGAACATAAAACAGCGCGAACATTTCTGCATTTACAGTAGTGAATTTGTTTATCCTTGATTTTGCTCTATACAGTTAAAGCTGTTTGTCAATCTCTCCCGGTCAACCAAAAGCCAGTTACACCGAGGTAGAATAGACACACCATATCACAGTCGACACAATTGTCAACTACCGTGAACTAGTCATCAACCATCGTCCTAAAAATGCTATGGCTGCTCTAACTCCCACGACATGTCCGACGTGATAAATACATGTCAAATTTTCCTTCTCACCAGAACTTCAGGGCCTTTACTTACCATTGCACATTTTTATGTTGCCTACCTTACTGTATCTTAGAAGCTATCAGAATATTTTGCATATCAGCGCCAGGAGAGTACTGAAAAATGTCGGATTAAGGTTCACTGCCGTTACATCGAAAACAGCTGTCGGGGTCTCAGTTAACGACAGGAAAGGGCAGAGGAAACCCATTTTAAACGGGCAGGGGGTACGATTTTAGGACAGCCAGCTTTATCACTATCATGAACATTTTTAAGTTCCCTGGAAAGGAGCTTGAGTAAGTGTATTGTTAAAATTTCCCAACTCTTTCCATAAGGCGGAGCAAGCTACTTTGATCTACCGTAATTCGGAACGATTTTTCCCTCCCCGTAATAGTAGTTGACTTCCTGACTTTGGTACGATGCGTAGATAGTCCTGCGGAATTTAGATTCGTCAGTGTTGAAGTTGCACTTTGTTTTTAAACACTGTTTTTGGTCTATTTCTTCATGTGAGGCTGGGCATGAACAGCAATGAGGGCCAATGAGGGAGAAGTGCTGAGATCGCTTTTGATCTATTTGTTTCTTTGAATTCTTTACAACGTGAACCGGGGAGGAGAAAACAGGTGCATCTATGAGACTGGAGCTTCTTTGACAGGAGATCGATACATGCAGTTCTATTAGATCTGCCAGGCGACGCTTTTGATCCATGAACATAGAGGTGCTACAGCAGAGAAATGTTCACTTATGACAAAAGTCGTTCTTTGCTTGTACGTGAGTTTCTCACATTTCGAATAGGGATCGGTCATCCAGGAAACGAAAAAAATAGGGCAAATGTTTGCAAAGAAGCAAGCGACCTTTCCTTGGTGCTGAACACTATTCGTTCACCCAAATAGTGTGTTCTGTATTGCACAAGGCAAAGATACACTAATAAAACTCATATAATATTTTGTCGCTTCTAAAGATGAATCACCCATTCCTGACCACTTTATGGTCGAGAGATGTTATGTTATGTTATGTTATGTTATGTTATGTTATGTTATGTTATGTTATGTTATGTTATGTTATGTTATGTTCGTACTTAGGTCAGTTAATCTTAAGTTTTTTTTAAAATGTCGATTGTCATCTTTTATCCAAATCCTCTGTGATCGAAATATTAGGTAAAAAAATTAACATTCTGTACAATTTTAGGTGTGATTATGTTTTGAACAGTTAATAATGTAAATATTGTAATTGTTCTTACACTACCAGGTGCATAAATGTGAAAATTATGTGAATTTGCTGCAAAATTCCAAGAAAATTGACATAATGTGAATCGCGAAATGTTATTATATGTGAAACAATTTGACCCTTTACAGTTCTAACTACAAAATATTATCGATACGAGAATAAAGGTTGATATCCCATTGAAGTAAATGAAAGAAAAATATCGAAAACAGCCATTAGTGGGAAACTTTTTTTCTGTCTAATAGCTACTAGTTACATGGTGTTGCGACTGAGTTGGAAGTGGGAAATTCTGATTAGCTTTAAGCCTAACATTTCACATTGTGACTAGATATTCAATAACGATTGTCTAACAGAGCCACATAACCCCTGCTATAAAGGTGCAATTTGTTTGTGTCACAACTTTTAATGTAAAATACATATTTGACTGTAGACTTTCGTGATTCGCAGTTTCATTAAGCGTGATCGTTCCTAATACAATGTAGCATAATCAATTAAACAAAAAAATATACACTCAGCACAAAAAGTTTGGAAACTTAACTATGGTCGATCATATCTCCGTTGTTTCTGGATCAATTTCAATGATTGATATATCATTACAAAACTTGTGTAATTTTCTTTCCCATGATACAAAACTTATTATGGTTGTAAATTAATGCAACGAGTACCAGACCTGCTTATGCGAGCAGGTCACTTAAAAAAGTGCCCAGATTACCCTACTAATGTCAAACGCTCAATTCAGTATTTTTCTTCTGATGGTAGTACGTGGCTTTTGTACGAGGATAATTATATTGTATTAGATAGATTGGTTAGCCTAATAGAATGTTTTCTATGCACCAGTGAATGCTATACTTTGTACCTTGTACAATTGTTGTGCAATAAAGTTATTATGAAACTTGGAGGTGGTCTGAAATGGCTCTCATTCTGTATGGACGTGCACTATCACCTTGCAGATCTTGGAAATGTGACTGGATTGAGAAAGGTATCTCTATGTCTTGACACATCGAGGTTGCTTATGATGATTAGCCTGGTTTTTCCTCTGGCAGTTAACGTTGTACTGCCCCATACTATGACGCTGGCTCCAACAAAACAATCAGTCAGTCTACCTGTGCAACAGTCAGCATAGGGTTCTCCTCACTGGCCCCATAGTTTCATTTACCTATCCAACAGTCGAAATAAACCTTCACTTATCTGTAGCTGTGAACATAACATTTCTCCACACACTGTTCCATTCATTATGTGGACAACACCACCACAAATGGGTTTGGCGCTGCGCTGAGTGTTTGACAATAGCATGGAAATTTGGGCACTTTTTTCTACAACCCACTCGCGTAAGCAGGCCTGGTGCTCGCTCCATGAGATTGCAATTATAATGAGTTGGGTATCATAGGAAAGGAAATTAATTACACAAGCTTTCCAACGATATACAATGCATTGAAATTGATTAAGAAACAACGGAAATATGATCAACCAAACTAAAGTTTCCAAACTTTTTGTGCGTAGTGTACATAGACAAACCTGGCAGATTCACATACACCAGGATACTTCAATCAGCGATATTCTACTAAAATTATATCTTATACATGTAACGTTGGGTAACATAAATTCGCCATTTTTCCGATAATGGTTGACTGAAATCAATCTAACAGAACAATAAACCATCCTTTTTTTCTATTATTCTGTCAGTATCATGTACTATCTTTGCACTAATCATATATATGGTAGATTTTGTCTCTAGTCGTGCTGACACCATAATATTTCAACTTGAAACTACCGTCCGCCGCACGCACGATGACGGTGTTGTCGGACAGGTGTGAACATTATTTCGGGAGAGAAGATTCGTCTTGAATATCTTACCGCTAATTACATTTTATACAGTAGCTATTCGTTTCATCCTTGGCTTGAGGAGAGTGCTATGGATATAGACGTGTCCAAGTAAAAAAAAATCACGAAAAAACGGCCATACCGCACACATCAGGCCTTAGGTAACATCCCGTTTGTTGAGTCGGTAGAACGTCATGCACTCAAAGTCGATCCCCACCGTCATGGCAACGTGTACATTATTCATGGGAGGTTGGCTGGATGCCGTAGCAATGGTTATACTACTATGTCCATGTGTTCCTTGTTGTGTTAGGAGCAAACTTTGAGGAAAATATCGTCTTCAGTCCACTATCACACGCAACATTTAGACAAAAAAGTGTTCCTCACAAACCTTTGTCGTCTGCTTGACGACAGGATTCTGGGTAATGATATGGCGGCGGGAAAATACACGTGCCGTAGGTTGTAGCAACAAAGAGGAGTTTCGGATTGATCACACTTAGAATCCAGTTGCAGGTTAGCAAAAGAGATTGTAATAAGTTGTCTTGTAAATAATTGTGTTTAGCAGGCAGGAGATGTGACATTTGTCTTATAAACCAGCGAACAACCGTGCTGTGTGATTCTCCCACGAAACCCCCAGACTCTGTCAATAAGGGGCGGAGAGTTTTTGACGTCGCCAACTTCTAATGAATGGTTATCGAAGCTTTTCAGCCAGTGTTCTGAATACGTCAGTCTATCCGGTTTGCATTGCTGGCGTTATAACTGATTTTGCATCTAGCACATATCCCTAAAATACACCGTTTCAAAAAATGGCGAATTTAAGTACCCCGCGAATTTATGTTACCCAACGTTACATGATATCACTCTATACAAGTTTTTTTTTTTACATTAAATTCAGTCTTGTTTATCCAGCACTGCATTTAGCTAAGACACACCTTTTGCTGTCTTGATTTCTCTCTAATATGAAGATAATAAAATCCATTTACAGCACCTACCAAACTCCGTACTCTATCTAAGGTGGGACAATTCTTGAAGTTAGATGGATTGCTCAACTCTTGTCTCCTTAGGTTTAAGAATATGGTAGACAAACATCTGGAAATAGATGCCATTAGTGCCCAAGTCTACTTTTTAACTCTATAAAAGTGGTGTCTAAGACAATAGTACACTTTCGTCAATAACAACATCAAATACATTCTCGCAATACACACTGCAGAAAGGCTTAGTACAGCTGGACAATCCTATAAATGGTAAGGAACAAGGAATTGAAGAGGCAGGCACTCTCGAGAACTTCTGCAACGGTCCCCCCGGCAGTAGGAAGATGTCAGCCCGGAACAAGGGTTCACCTGGACAAGCTTGAGTTAAATTGCTTGATCTTCATCATCTTGTCGTGAGAGTGTCACGGATGAACGTGATCTTACTTTGAAATAACCAAGGAGGTTACAGTGAATAACTATAACAGAAGAATTGAATCAACAAGAAGCCATGGGCGTCATTTTAACACAATAAAATTCTTCGGGCGTGCCCCTCCCTCCGACCTTTAACATATTAGCCCATTCGTAAAGTCGAGTACGCATGTGCAGTGTCAAAGGTGAAGGCCCCTGGTTTGTTAAACAGTTCTCGTCTCGACATTGTCTCGATTTGCAAAACAATGGCCAAGCGGCTTTCAGGGGCCTTCGCTTTGACTGCAATGCGTACTTGAATCTAGGAATGGACTTCCTAGTGTTGTGCAGTCAGGTACAGTCACAGTTATTGTGACCATAGACAACGAGGCAGCAACATCAAGAGCAATGCTACAACTCAACCAGCACCGCAATATTATCTGTACACGTTGTCTAAATGTTATCCTCAAAAACATTGATGTAAATGATCGTTAATGTCTCCACGAACCATAACGTATGGCTGCGCTTTCTTTAATCCACAGCATTTGAAGTGAATACGTTACGCATTCACTGCCAGCGGCACTTAGCTTACAGATTCATAATTCGCATGACCTTGAACATCAGATTATTGCCAAGTCCTGTCTGTCAACAGATTTTTCACATTTGATCTAACTGAATCGAACCTGATACTCAAATAACGTCGCAGTAGGTCACTAAAATCATTTAAATCCTCTTTGCCGCTGCAGGACGCGGTTATTCCTGCGATTATATTTTCAGCCGCTAGACAGCGCCTTTGAGCCATGCGTGAAGCGAAGCAATATTCATGCTGATTGCTGATTGGTGTATTGCGATGACCAAGGCTAAGGTTGTCCAAAACAGGGATACGAACAAATAAATATGATGTTTAGTGTGTTTGTATTGTCGCTATGTTTCTACTAATCTCTAAGCATATATTCGGGGACTGAATGGTGTTTTTCCGGGGTGATCGTTTTGTATCATCCTGGCAAACTGACAATTCATGCCTCCTGGCACATGTAACATCAACTTTTGCTGCAATAATTTGTTTGTTCGCTAGTCGGAGCCTTTGAGTTATTGATCACTGATACAGGAAACTATTACCATTTACCACAGTTATTGTATGGTCGAAGAAGTGTATAGTTTTACATTATCATCCAGACTCCAGCTTCAAAACTACCCATTATACTTCCCAAAATTGTTCCGCTGATCTCAGAATCACGTTTAGTATGTTACAACTTATGCGGCTTTGAATATCACATTAATATTAATTGTGAGTGGGTTAAGATAGCACAAGATAGTCTTCTTGTAAAATCTCTGCATGTAGTTTTTGCCTCATTGCCAGCGCAATGAAAGTATTATCAGATGTTACTATGTGTTCTCACGGTTTCGTCCTTTATCCCTCACTTCTGTATTACATTTCAGGTTTAATCTGTGGAGGGTTTCATCCATGACACTGAAAAGTAATGTGTCCTATTACATGAAATGCGAAAAGAGATATTATATTGTATTAACCAAAACAATCTATAAGAAAACAATCACAATTAACATCAACACACACTATTCGGCCCATTTTCACCATCTTTATTGTGTAGTCTAATCTACTTGACATTGATTGCAATATGTTTGAAAAAGTTCAGTTAAATTGAGAAAAAAAATCGTTGACAAAGTATAGCTCTACACTAGTAGAAGCCAGAGAATGCTATTTTGTTTGATATTCATTTAGCTGGTTATAACGGAACGACAGATTCAGACATAATTCAGTCCAAATGTTTAAGGACACACGAAAGTGGCACATTAACTATATGTAGCATACAGCTAGTCGACTGAATGACTGAATTAAGCTCTAACATCAGAGTAATAAAATATAAGAAAGCAATGAGTGCTGACGTCATGACGTAGTGACGTTGCTGGCTCCAAACGTGGTCGGTTAGAGGTCTTAACGTCCCCATCCTCACCCCACGAGCCTGAGAACAAATCAGGCAGTAGATCAATGCTAGGACAATAGCCGAAAATCTTCTTAGTTTTTCCGACTTCAAGGCTAAGTGAAATCAATCAATCACCAATCAACTATTCTCATTGCAAGTTCAAAGTACGACAACATTTTAGCTGGCTCTGAATATGACTGAATAAATGGTACATGGTACAACGTATGGCAACAATGGCAAGCTATGAGAGCCCTATCAGCGGATCAAGACATTAATTTATCCATTTACAGTTAAGAACGATTTGGTAAAGTTAAAGAGATGCAAAAGAGATTGTCTTGGTCTATATTTTACAAGTAATGTAGAGATGAAGCTAGGAGTGGCAAGCGTTTACATATAGGGTCACATAGCTATCAGCAGACTTAAGTACCTCAAGAAATGGAGGACAGACACAAAAGAAAAAGAGGTCTAATGGCTTATCAATAATATCATAAATGGACAACAGAGAGAATGAGACACAGGAGATCTTAACGATTGGATGCCACAACAGAAGAGGCCTAGTGTCAACACTGTGTAAAACGACAAAAAGTGAGACATCTGAAATATTCGTAAGGCCACGGCAAGTAAATTTTATGGATGACATCATCCGCAGACTCCAAAATTAATGAGATAGGGCGGAAAAAAACAAGGTGGGCCCCAAAAAACAAGATTCCTATATTTTCAAATTTTGAGATCATAAGTCTTGTTAAACAAGAATTGAGGCGACGAAATATGATATCATGACCAAGAGGTCTTTTATTCCTGTATTCAACCAATGAGGTTTCATATATAATATAAAACCTCCTTGATTTAATGTAAACATGTATGCGATGGAACACCTTGTGTATACAGCTCAATTAACTAGACCCCCCCCCCCATTATTTATATACTAGTAATGTCCTTGCTAGAACAAATGCAGAAAACAGCTTGTTATAATACCATCATGGGCAGGAACTACACTGGGTATTCATATACAATGAAACACCTTAGAATGTCAACATTAAACTGTTCTTGAAGATGTGTATACAGCCCAATTAACCAGAACAAACGCAGAAAACAGCTTGTCATACCATCAAGGGCAGGAACTACACTGGGTATTCATATGCAATGAAAACCTTAGACTGTCGACGTTTACGACATATTTGCCAATTTTTGGCATGTTGACCACCGTCGGAGGGCAATGAAATTTGTTTTTTATTTCGAAATCAGGCGAAAATTAATGAGCGCGCTGATGTCATCCATAAAAATTACTTGCTGTGGCCTAAACAGGAAAATACAAAATGGAGGGGGTGAAGGGTGTTGTGTCTCAAAATACACAGAGAACACAACAACATCAAGCACGGGCGTGTTCTCATCTGTCCGGTCTGGACGTCTTGACTGTGGCCTGCCTGTGCCAACATCGCCACAACAACCGCCGCAACCGCAACACACGAGTGGAAAGCAATGACGACTTCTCTACAGCTGTCCTTGAGTGAAGTGTAAGGTTTCAAATAAATAGCTGCAAAACCTATGTCATACGGCTATTCCTACCAAGGAGAAAACCAAACAAACAGATATAAACTGTAAGTATCGTCATATTATCGAGCAATTAAGTAAATATTCTGCTATGCAATATTGTCCTTACTTACTAACATAATCCTCTTCGCTCCCGTTGGAGCATAAGGCGCAGACGAACTCTCTCTAGCCCTTCCTGTCTTCGGCCATCCATCTGACTTCGTGCCATGTCTTCCTCGCAGCCTTCATCTCTCCTTCTACAGTTCTTCCCAAGGTCCCTAGAGGCCTGCTTCTCTTTCGTTTCCCTTGAGGATTCGATTTGAGGGCGACATTTGGGTGTCTGGTTTTGTTCATACGGAGGACATGTCCTAGCCACTTCCAGCGCCTGTGTTTTATTTCGTCTACGATGTTGCATATAACGTTACCTGTGCGTTCGCTTACCTCTTTGTTTGAGATTCTCTGCTCCCAGCGCATTTTCAAGATTCTCCCGAGGCATCTTCCTTCGAACCCTCTGAGACAGCTTTCTATTCTCTTGTTGGTTCTCCATGTTTCTGACGCATACAAAAGGACAGAACGCACATTTGATTTGTATATTCTCAGTTTGGTATTTTGCTTCAAGGTAGATGACTTCCAGATGCCTCTGAGTTTGTTGAATGCTTGTGCTGCCAAGCCAATTCTGGTAGACACTTCCTTCTCGATGTTACTGTCGGCTGAAATGTGTCCAACTGTTCAAATATGTTAACTTTTTTTTACTAAAAGGACAGAATTAATTAATAATACGTAATTATTAGAAATTATCCCCTGTTGACTAATGGAACAGTCCTGACAACACATAATTTGTGACCTTTGATCTGTAAACAGGTTACTCACGACACACGGAAGTATGACAGCACTTCACAAGAGGAAGTTAAGATTAGTTCCTCTGCATACAAAAGTTCCTCTTCTTTTCTTTAGTTCCGTCAGACGACTAGAAAGAATTGTAACATTTCGAGGACTGTCGGATCTTCAACATGGGTAAGATTGTCCATTTTGGTGTGTGGATCGGCATAGTATTCGTGGTGACCTGTGTTAGAACGATGGACACCACAGTTGGTAAGTGTCCGATTTCTGCTCTGGTGTTACTCGTATTAGAACAATGGAATGTGACAAATATGCTACACTTGTTTTGCTTTTTCCTTCAAATTTTCCAGGGACATTTTATGCCAGCCTCAGGTATATTAGCCTTATCCGAGAGAGCGCGCGCGCGCGTACACACACACACACACACACACACACACACACACACACACACACACACACACACACACACACACACACACACACACACACACACACACACACACATCGAGTCTCTCTCACTCTCTTAAACGCACAATGAAGCACACACACGAACACATGTACTCACACACGAACACATGTACACACACACACACACACACACACACACATTTTCCAGGGACATGTTTATGTCAGCCTCAGGTATATTAGCCTTATCCGCGTGTGCGCGCGCGCGCGTACACACACACACACACACACACACACACACACACACGCGCGCGCGCGCGCACACACTGAGTCTCTCTCACTCTTTTCTCTCTCTCTCTCTCTTAAACGCACAATGAAGCACACACACAAACACACAAATGCGCGCACACACACGCACACCGAGTCTCTCTCTACTTCTCTCTCTCTCTCTCTCTCTCTCTCTCTCTCTCTCTCTCTCTTAAACGCACAATGAAGCACACACACGCACACACACACGCACACACACACACAAATGCGTGCACACACACGCACACCGAGTCTCTCTCTCTCTTACTCTCTCGAACGCACAATGTAGCACACACACGAACACATACACACAAAAATGCGCACACACACACACACGCACAGACGCTCTCTCTTTCTCTCTCTCTTAAACGCACAATGAAGCACACACACGAACACATGCACACACACACACACACACACACACACACACACGCACTCATGTACCAAATATACACTTGCATCACATCCACACACAAACACACACTTGTACCCCAGTTTTAAAAATTGACTCGCTGTACTCTCTTAAGTCTTAGTACGAGGACACGTTCCACCTTATTTGATTAAACACATTGATTCCATGGCTTGCGTAAAACACGGTATGACAGTAGGAACAAACACAATTCTTCCCTCTTTACATACTTCACTAAAAATATTTTAAAAACAAACGGCTGACAGAAAAGGGAAGTGATGACAGCTGCCTGTGTAGCCCCTGGCAACGGTCTGGATTCCAGGCTATCATCTTTAGTATAGTAATGTAATAGTAGAAAAGCTAGTGTCTAACAGCCTTTCTTTGGCTCTTTTTCACCGCAAAGCCTCAGTACACGATCATGAAGTGCGGCTAAGGGTAGAGGTTAAGGCAAGCGTGTCACGAATACTACGTAGTAATAGGACGCTTTGACACCGCGTAACGTGAACAGAAGACATAATTTGGCTGTTGTCTAAATCTGCCTAGTCTGTTTCGTCCTATTTACGGAGAGGACGAAGGCAGCTCGGCAGCTATAATGGGTATGGATAGTGCTAGGAGGCTAACATTTGGCACATTTGAATGGCCGTCGTAACATGTGTCCTGTGTACCTTGTAGCGGCATCAATGCGCGTGCTGAGCCACATCCTTACAGACGGGTGCGATTCAATAAAGGCTTGGCTTGGCCCATATCTGGTTACGTTAGTTCACCTTTATTCGCTGGGTTTCCTATATCCGTTGTTTTAAAATAAACGGGGTATTTAGGTATGCCAAATGCAACAGACGTAATACCGCTTAAACTAGCATTACCTTAGTTTAAGAAATTGCATATGTATAATGATACACATCTCTATAAGTCACATGTTCGTTTCCCTTGCTGAACTCTCGACAGTTTTTCCTTTACAGCTGCCAGGGAATGGTGAAATGTAAGCCGGGTGAATTCCATGATCTTAAACGCGCAAACTGTTCATTATTAAACTAAGATTCCTTTTGAAATCATACGACCCACTCATCATTGAAAGCGTCGGACTTTCTATTTCCCACTGCTTTCAAAGAAAAAATCAAACCCCGCATCAGTAGCGTAGATATACATTAGAAACTTATTGTAGACTAGCAATTTAGTATGATCTTGTATCACATGTATGCCTTATGTTTTACTTTATGTTTGTACTTCGACATTGTTGTCAACATGCAATTAGCCTACGGGCATGAATTTGCAATAAACTTATTATTATTATTATTCCCATTGACGAAGAGGAACGAAAATTTGCTTACTAGTTTTAATATCTGATAAGTTCGCTAAGATTTCTTCCTCTTCGTTTATGTGATATTAGTCTTCGAAAATGTCTGATTACTACACTGTGTATTCTGAGTCCTGTAGACCGCTCTGAATCAAACTGACCCTACTGTCACACCTTACTCAACCACTGCAGCTGTCAAAGAAATGAAAACTGTTCAGAAATGAAAGGGATGATGTGACTTGTCTATGTATACAGTGGCGTCGCGGTGGCGTAGTGGCAGGGTGTTTGGCCCTGGGTCCCCTGATTTGTACCGTTGATGTTGTGCCCTTGGGAAAGATACTTTACATGACTTTCCCCACTTTACTCAGGTGAAAATGAGTTTTGGCTAGGGACGTCCCTCGGATATGACGTTAAATGGAGGTCCCGTGTTTGA